>NC_052152.1:132780194-132935276 GCF_902713615.1 Scyliorhinus canicula | reverse complement strand
CCACACTCCCCCCTCGTCTCCCACCCCCCCCCTCCGTCTCCCACACTCCCCCCTCCGTCTCCACCACACTCCCCCCCAGTCTCCCACACTCCCTCCCCCCTCAGTCCTCCCACATCCCCTCCGTCTCCCACACCCCCCCCCTCCGTCTCCCACACTCCCCCCCGTCCCACTCTCCCCCTCCGTCTCCCACACTCCCTCCGTTCCCCACTTCCCCCTCCATCTCCCACACTCCCCCCTCAGTCTCCCACACTCCCCCCTCCGTCTCCCACTCTCCCCCCTCAGCCTCCCACACTCCCCCCCCCTCCGTCTCCCACTCCCCCTCCGTCTTCCACACTTCCCCCTCCGTCTCCCACACTCCCCCCTCAGTCTCCCACTCCCCCCCCCACGTCTCCCATTCCCCCTCCGTCTCCCACACTTCCCCCCCTCAGTCTCCTACTCCCCCCTCCATCTCCCACCCCCCCTCCGTCTCCCACTCTTCGCCCCTCAGTCTCCCACTCCCCCCCTCCATCTCCCAACCCCCCTCCGTCTCCCACTCCCCCCTCAGTCTCCCACACTCCCCCCTCCGTCTCCCACACTCCCCCCCTCCGTCTCCCACACTCCCCCCCCTCCGTCTCCCACACTTCCCCCCTCAGTCTCCCACACTTCCCCCTCCGTCTCCCACACTCCCCTCCACGTCTCCCGTCCCCCCTCCGTCTCCCACACTCCCCCCCTCCGTCTCCCACCCTCCCCTCCTCCGTCTCCCACACTCCCCCCTCAGTCTCCCACACTCCCCCCCCTCCGTCTCCCACACTCCCCCCCTCAGTCTCCCACTCCCCCTCCCACGTCTCCCATCCCCCCCCTCCGTCTCCCACACTCCCCCCCCTCCATCTCCCACACTCCCTCCCTCAGTCTCCCACTCTCCCCCCCTCCGTCTCCCACTTCCCCCTCCGTCTCCCACACTCCCCCCCTCCGTCTCCCACACGTTCCCCTCAGTCTCCCACACTCCCCCCTCCGTCTCCCACTCTCCCCCCTCCGTCTCCCACACTCCCCCCTCCGTCTCCCACTACTTCACCCCCCCCCCAGGTCTCCCACACTCCCCCCTCACGTCTCCACACTCCCCCCTCCGTCTCCCACACTCCCCCCCTCCGTCTCCCACCACTCCCCCTTCCGTCTCCACTCTCCCCCCTCCGGTTCTCCACACTCCCCCTCCGTCTCCCACACTTCCCCCTCCATCTCCCACACTCCCCCCTCAGTCTCCCACACTCCCCCCTCCAGTCTCCCACTACTCCCCCCTCAGCCTCCCACATCCCCCCCTCGGCCCCCCTCTCCCCCTCCCTCCACCCCCCCCCCCCCCTCCGTCCCCCACTTCCCCCTCCGTCTCCCACACTTCCCCCTCCGTCTCCCACACTCCCCCCCTCAGTCTCCCACTCTCCCCCCCCCACGTCTCCCATCCCCCCCTCCGTCTCCCACACTTCCCCCCCTCAGTCTCCTACTCCCCCCCTCCATCTCCCACCCCCCTCCGTCTCCCACTCTTCGCCCCTCAGTCTCCCACTCCCCCCCTCCATCTCCCAACCCCCCCTCCGTCTCCCACCACCCCCTCCGTCTCCCACCCCCCCCTCTGTCTCCCACCCCCCCCTCCATCTCCCACCCCCCCTCCGTCTCCCACATCCCCCCCGTTCTGGACCCCCCTCCCGTTCTCGGGGATGCCTTCCCCGTTGTGGCCAGACTCCAGCAGTGCGCTGAGCTGTGCGCTGAGCGGTTCGCTCACCTCCTTGAAGCTCTCGTCAGCCAGCACGACTGGTTGACGAACTTGAAAAGCAGGTGTGTTGGCCGGCGTGAAAAGATTGCGTGATGACATCGGGACTTCGGTCCATCCGGGCCGGAGAATAGTGGGAGGGCCCAAAAAGTCGGGCTTCTGGTCGTGTCAGGGGGTCTGTCGAGGCCTTTGCCGGGAATGCCGACGTGTAGTTTGTGCGGGGTTCGGAGAATAGCGGGAGGGCGTCAGACCAACGTCGCGTGAAAATCGGAGCGGCCCTGCTATTCTCCGAACCGGTGTGAGAGCCGAGAATCGCGCCCGTTGTATTGGAATACTGAATAGCATCAATCTCTAAGGTTGTATTGGGGTACTGAATAGCGTCAATCTCCAAGGTTGTATTGGAGTACTGAATAGCATCAATCTCTAAGGTTGTATTGGGTTACTGAATAGCATCAATCTCCAAGGTTGTATTGCAGTACTGAATAGCATCAATCTCTAAGGTTGTATTGGAGTACTGAATAGCATCAATCCCCAAGGTTGTATTGCAGTACTGAATAGCATCAATCTCTAAGGTTGTATTGGAGTACTGAATAGCATCAATCTCCAAGGTTGTACTGGAGTATTGGATAGCATCAATCTCTAAGGTTGTATTGCAGTACTGAATAGCATCACTCTCTAAGGTTGTATTGGAGTACTGAATAGCATCAATCTCTAAGGTTGTATTGGGGTACTGAATAGCATCAATCTCTAAGGTTGTATTGGGTTACTGAATAGCATCAATCTCTAAGGTTGTATTGGAGTATTGAATAGCATCAATCTCTAAGGTTGATTGGAGTACTGAATAGCATCAATCTCTAAGGTTGTATTGGAGTACTGAATAGCATCAATCTCCAAGGTTGTATTGCAGTACTGAATAGCATCAATCTCTAAGGTTGTATTGGAGTACTGAATAGCATAAATATCCAAGGTTGTATTGGAGTACTGAATAGCATCAATCTCTAAGGTTGTATTGGAGTACTGAATAGCATCAATCTCCAAGGTTGTATTGGAGTATTGGATAGCATCAGTCTCCAAGGTTGTATTGCAGTACTGAATAGCATCAATCTCTAAGGTTGTATTGGAGTACTGAATAGCATCAATCTCCAAGGTTGTATTGGAGTACTGAATAGCATCAATCTCTAAGGTTGTATTGGAGTACTGAATAGCATCAACCTCCAAAGTTGTATTGGAGTATTGGATAGCATCAATCTCTAAGGTTGTATTGCAGTACTGAATAGCATCACTCTCTAAGGTTGTATTGGAGTACTGAATAGCATCAATCTCTAAGGTTGTATTGGAGTACTCAATAGCATCAATCTCCAAGGTTGTATTGGGGTACTGAATAGCATCAATCTCCAAGGTTGTATTGGGGTATTGGATAGCATCAATCTCTAAGGTTGTATTGCAGTACTGAATAGCATCAATCTCTAAGGTTGTATTGGGGTATTGGATAGCATCAATCTCTAAGGTTGTATTGCAGTACTGAATAGCATCAATCTCCAAGGTTGTATTGGAATACTGAATAGCATCAATCGCCAAGGTTGTATTGCAGTACTGAATAGCATCAATCTCCAAGGTTGTATTGGGGTATTGGATAGCATCAATCTCCAAGGTTGTATTGTGGTATTGGATAGCATCAATCTCTAAGGTTGTATTGGGGTATTGGATAGCATCAATCTCTAAGGTTGTATTGCAGTACTGAATAGCATCAATCTCTAAGGTTGTATTGGAGTACTGAATAGCATCAATCTCTAAGGTTGTATTGGAGTACTGAATAGCATCAATCTCTAAGGTTGTATTGCAGTACTGAATAGCATCAATCTCTAAGGTTGTATTGGAGTACTGAATAGCATCAATCTCTAAGGTTGTATTGGAATACTGAATAGCATCAATCTCCAAGGTTGTATTGGAGTACTGAATAGCATCAATCTCTAAGGTTGTATTGGAGTACTGAATAGCATCAATCTCTAAGGTTGTATTGCAGTACTGAATAGCATCAATCTCTAAGGTTGTATTGGAGTACTGAATAGCATCAATCTCTAAGGTTGCATTGGAATACTGAATAGCATCAATCTCCAAGGTTGTATTGGAGTACTGAATAGCATCAGTCTCCAAGGTTCATAGAACAGTACAGCACAGAACAGGCCCTTCGGCCCTCGATGTTGTGCCGAGCAATGATCACCCTACTCAAACCCACGTATCCACCCTATACCCGTAACCCAACAACCCCCCTCTTAACCTTACTTTTTAGGACACTACGGGCAATTTAGCATGGCCAATCCACCTAACCCGCACATCTTTGGACTGTGGGAGGAAACCGGAGCACCCGGCGGAAACCCACGCACACACGGGGAGGACGTGCAGACTCCACACAGACAGTGACCCAGCCGGGAATCGAACCTGGGACCCTGGAGCTGTGAAGCATATATGCTAACCACCATGCTACCGTGCTGCCCTGTATTGCCCTGTATTGGTTGTATTGGAGTATTGGATAGCATCAATCTCCAAGCTTGTATTGCAGTATTGAATAGCATCAATCTCTAAGGTTGTATTGGAATACTGAATAGCATCAGTCTCCAAGGTTGTATTGGAGTACTGAATAGCATCAATCTCTAAGGTTGTATTGGAGTGCTGAATAGCACCAATCTCTAAGGTTGTATTGCAGTACTGAATAGCATCAATCTCCAAGGTTGTATTGGAGTACTGAATAGCATCAATCTCTAAGGTTGTATTGGAGTACTAAATAGCATCAATCTCCAAGGTTGTATTGGAGTACTGAATAGCACCAATCTCTAAGGTTGTATTGGAGTACTAAATAGCATCAATCTCCAAGGTTGTATTGGAGTATTGGATGGCATCAATCTCCAACATTGGATTCGAGTACTGAATAGCACCAATCCCCAACGTTGCATTGGTATACTGGATAGCATCAATCTCCAAGGTTGTATTGGAGTACTGAATAGCATCAATCTCTAAGGTTGTATTGGAGTACTAAATAGCATCAATCTCCAAGGTTGTATTGCAGTACTGAATAGCATCAATCTCTAAGGTTGTATTGGAGTACTGAATAGCACCAATCCCCAACGTTGCATTGGTATACTGGATAGCATCAATCTACAAGGTTGAATTGGAGTACTGAATAGCATCAATCTTCAATATTGATTTGGAGTACTGAATAGCATCAGCCTCCAAGGCAGTATTTTAGTACTGAATAGCATCAATCTCCAAGGTTGTCTTGGAGTCCTGGATAGCATCATTTACCAAGGTTGTGTTGGAGTATATAATAGCATCATTCTCCAAGGCTTTCCTGGAGTATGGAAAGGTATCAATCTCCAAGGTTGAATTGGAGTACTGAATAGCATCAGTCTCCAAGGATGAATTGGAGCACTGGATAGCATCAATTTCAAAGGTTGAATTGGAGTACTGAATAGCATCAATTCCAAAGGTGGGCGCGATTCTCCCCAAATGCGGCGAGTCATAAAGGCTGCCGTGAAACTGGCCGTGTTTCACGGCAGCCTCCGCGCCCCCTCCCGGGACCCGATTCTTCCCCCCGGGCGGGGCTAGCAGCGGGGCCCCATGAAGCACGGCATCGCGGGCATAGCGACCATTGCTAAGTCCGCGCGCCAAGCGTCACACCGGCTGACGCGCACGATGACGTCAGCCGCGCATGCGCGGATTGGACGGCTCCAACCCGCGCATGCGCGGGGCTGTCATCTCCCTCGGCGGAGGGAGAAAGAGTGCGTCCATTACAGATGCACTGCCCGCGATCGGTGTGCACCGATCGTGGGCCCATGCCCCCCTTGGCACGGCCGTGTTACTGCCGTGCCAATCGGGCCCTGGATGCCCAGAACGGGCATGTTGCGGCCGTTTTTACGATGGCAGCAAGCAGGTGTGTTTGCTGCCGTAAAAACGGTTGTAAAGGCCTGGGAACTCGGCCCATCAGCGAGCAGCGATTCGTGTCATGGGGCGGCCGTGGGGGGAGAGAATAGCAGGAGGGCATGAAAAATGTCGGGGATGCCCTCCCGCTATTCTCCGACCCGTCGTGGGCAGCGGAGAATTGCGCCCAGTATTTCAGTACTGGATAGCATCAATCTCCAATGTTTTATTGAAGTACTGAATAGCATCAATCTCCAAGGTTGAATTGGAGTACTGGATAGCATCAATTTCAAAGGTTGAATTGGAGTACTGGATAGCATCAATTTCAAAGGTTGAATTGGAGTACTGGATAGCATCAATTTCGACTATTGATTGGAGTACTGAATAGTATCAATCTCTAAGATTGCATTGTTGTACAGAATAGCATCAATCTTCTTTCACTCCCCCAAAAAACACAGAGATACAGAGGGACAGAGAGTAGCAATGACGTTCGGTGGGATTCTCCATTGGCTGATGCCGAATTCGGGAAATGCGATTGGGTGGAGAATAGCTTCCAAACCCAAATTCGCGGCAGGCATTGATTTGACACCAAATCGCGATTCTCTGTCACCTCGAAAATGGCATCAATGTGTTTCACTCTGCATTGTGATACCATTTGCATATCATTAGCAGGCCCAACCCGGTACGCTCCAGGGCCTCCACGATTCTCCGCTGCCGAGGGGCCGAGTTCCCAATGGCGTGGTTCACTTGTGCTTTTAAAAATCGTGAAACCGCCGTGGCAGCTGCTGAGGGAGAGAAATGGGGTATGGAAGGTGTCCAACATTGCCATAGTTTGCTGACAGTTGTGTCGCTGGCCATGGGGCTTCTGCCAGGAGGTGGGCTGTGGGCCCGTGTGGACAGTGTTGCTCTTTTAAAGAGTTGAATACTATCTCACTAGCGTCGCCAATGATGTTGCCAATTGGCACCGGAGTAATGTTGCCAATTAATAATGATGCTTTTTAGAGCCGCTAGGTATCAAATGATACACTGCAAGGCTTTACCGGATATCGATCAAAGACCAAACAATTAGTTAGTCAGTATAAGTTCAAAGATAGTTTATTTACACACAAGGATTATTTTGACATGCAACATAAAACACTACGAGTTAAACTACACCTAATAACTACAATAACCTATACTTAACTTCAGGGCAACCGGCTCTTTGCAGATGAACAAGGCCTTTGTCCGGATCTTGCGTGGCTGGGTAGAAGAAGTGGCTCTGTTTCTGCTGGGCTTATCCGTCTGGTAGCGATCGTTGGTCTTGAACTTGTCTTCTGGTCGTAACGCTACACTTGGTTTCAGGCGTAGGCCGGGGCCAAGCGAGACCGAACACATGGCTCTGTCTCTTTTTATCACTCTGGAATTTCACGCTCTATGGAACGGTCTTTGTACCCAATAATTCAGCAGGCTTTGATCACTGCCCTCGATTTTGGCCAATAAAGGGGTGGGTGCCTTGATGGCTGGGCATGTCTTGAGCGGTCATTGACCTTGGCTGTTTGGGCTTTCTTAGCAAAGGAG
Source organism: Scyliorhinus canicula (assembly GCF_902713615.1). Taxonomy (NCBI): domain Eukaryota; kingdom Metazoa; phylum Chordata; class Chondrichthyes; order Carcharhiniformes; family Scyliorhinidae; genus Scyliorhinus; species Scyliorhinus canicula. Next base: position 132,928,069 of record NC_052152.1, on the reverse strand, counting down.
GTGGCGCCAGTTAGTCGGCATCTGTCTCGGTTAGCTGAGTACAGTCCCTTTGTTCTGGGGAAATGGGCCATTAGAATGCAAACGAGCGGGGGTTTCGATCGCGTCTGGCTATCTGGGTTGCAAATGCACACACAAACTCTGAGTCTGCCTGAGTCCTGGGTTGGCCATAATTCCCATGGTCCGTTGCAGGTGGCCATCTGAGATGGCTACAAAGGTACAACGGGCAGGAAGCACCATTGCCGCAGCCGGCAAGGCAGCCACGCAGCTGCGCACACCGTTAACAGCTCACTTTTAACCTGGTGCCACAGGTCATATAGGTGTCCACCCAGACCACCCGTCCTGGGTGCTCTCTGGCCCCAGACGACCCATCAACAATATGGGCGCACTGCAGCACAACCACTGCCATCATTTTGGTTGGGATAAGTTTGTGTAGGGGTTGAAATGTGTATGTGCGGCTGCAGCTTATCAGCCTCCTGACTGTCAATCATGGACCCGGTGAATCCTGCACCGGTTTTCGTTGGAATCGAGTGTGTTCTACGCTGCACCGATGCTCGCTCCTCAATGATAGCGGAATTGGTCCAGGTGTGGCGCCAGTTTTTTCTGTTGTAAAAGTCCACGGATTCTCCTTTGGCGTCAACACTTAAGTCTCAGAAACGGAGAATCCCGCCCAGTGTTACACATAAACATATTGATAGCGACAGGCCAGTGAGACAGAAAATGAGAATCACATGGATTGGATGATGGAAAGAGAAACAGACAGGTCGTGGGATGACAGAATGACAGAGGCCGTAGGAGAAATGTGAAGGAATGATAAAGGCTGTGATGGAGGTGGGGGGGGGGGGGGGGGGGGGGGGGGGGGGGCGGAATGATGGAGATAGATAGCCAGATAAATGGTAGAGAGAGAAAGAAAGGTAGATGGGCAAAAATGCAGAGACACAAACAGGCAGATAGGGTGGCAGACAGTTAAATAAAGGCAGTGAGTCAGGGATTGGTCCTATAAAACGTAATAAGAAAAGCAATAATTTACAGCCAGATATATGTAAAGATATTCAGAGGTAATGCAATTTCACCTACACAGTAAATCACAGCAGCGATGCCAGAACGCAACACTTGCTGTGTGTATTCTTTCAAGCACCCGAACAGGAGGCATGTCAATCAGATTGGGTAGTGATTGATGGTGTCAAACAAATTAAATTTCCTGAACATCAGGCCATTAACTGATGAGGGATTAAAAACAAGGCAAGGGTTCTCCCAGATTGAGGAGCTTTTTTGGCATTTTTGTTTTTAAATGTTTTTTGCTGCGTAAAGTTTGTCCCTTTTTGGTCCCCTTTCTTCTTTTCCAGGCCTCACACATGGAGCCTGGGCACAGCCTTCCTCAGGAGCATTGTCAATCCCCCTTGCAGCTAGCTGCCAGTGAGTGCCAGCTCCCAGGTATGCCACTATCTCCCAATTTCTCCTCCAGCTTATTGAAAAATATTCCTCTTGACATTTCAGAGCAGAGACTCAGAACGGAATTTAGCCCGCTGCCCCAATGTTTCATAGATTTCCGAGAATTTACAGAGCAGAAGGAGGTCATTCGGCCCATCGAGTCTTCACCGGCTCTTTGAAACAGCACCTTACCCAAGCCCACACCTCCACCCTATCCCCATAACCCAGTAACCCCACCCAACACTAAGGGCAATTTTGGCCAATCCACCTAGCCTGCACATCTTTGGACTGCGGGAGGAAACCGGAGCACCCGGAGAAAACCCACGCACACATGGGGAGAACGTGCAGACTCTGCACAGACAGTGACCCAAGCCGGGAATCGAACTTGGGACCCTGGAGCAGTGAAGCAATTGTGCTATCCACAATGCTACCATGCTGCCCCAAAGGTATGAAGGCACCGCTGAGATTGTTCTCCTATTTGATCACCAAAGCATCAGCAGAAATCCTAAATAAACACCAAATCACAATCCCTGAAGAAATTCTCCAATTGAATGTTTCAGGGATTTTAGTTACGGGAACAAATATTATTTATTCATTTTTTAAATCAATTTAGAGTACCCAATTCATTTTTCCAATTAAGGGGCAATTTAACGTGGCCAATCCACCTAGCCTGCACATATTTGGGTTGTGGGCGCGAAACCCATGCAAGCACGGGCAGAATGCGCAAACTCCACACAAACAGTGACCCAGGGCCAAGAATGAACCTGAGACCTTGGCGTCGTGAGGCAGCAGTGTGAACAAATATTAACCAGGAGAGCAGGGTGCTGCTCGTCCTCAAACACTTCCACTGTGATTCTTTTTTAAATCCAGTTTAGAGAAGAGATTTCAGTCCCACTAGAGGCTGCCTTGCCATATGATTAAGGCTAACACTCAAATTCATGATTAGATACAGTTCATTATTGGAAGCACTGTTCTTTGGGTTAAGCTTCCTTTGGCATCAAGGCAGTCTTTGACCAAATGTGGCATCAAGGAGCCCTTGCAAAACTGGAGTCAATAAGAACTATGGGGTAAACTCTCCATTGGTTGAGTTATACCTATCACAAGGGTTGTACCTGTTGGAAGTCAATCATCTCACCCAGGACACCTCTACAGGACTTCCTCAGGCTAGCTCAACCATCTTCAGCAGCTTCATCAATGACCTTCTCTCCATCATAAGGTCAGAAGTGGGGATGTTCGATGAAAACTGCACGTTGCTCAGCACCATTCGCAACTCCTCAGATATTGAAATAGTCCATTTCCATCTGCAGCAAGACCTGGACAATATGAAGATTGGGGTGATGAGTGGCAAGAATCATTCTCCGCACACATGTGCCAGGCAATGACCATCTCCAACAAGAGAGAATCTAACCATCTCCCCCTGACATTCAATGACATTACTTTCACTGAATCCCCACCTTCAATGTCCTCGGAGTTACCATTGGTCAGAAATTCAACTGGACCAGCTATATAAATACAGTGGTTACAAGAGCAATTCTGCGGTGAGTGGTTCTCTTGCTGACTCCCCAAAGCCTGGCCACCATCTGCAAGGACAAGTCTGCAGTGTGATGGTGTCAAAGTATTGCAAGGCACACATGGGAGCACTCTTTGATCAATCTTTTATTGACCTGTGCACACGGAGAGCAACACAGTGGAATTCACTGCATCACTCTATCTTAATCCAGCGAAACAGAAACATTTAAAGCTTGATTAACCAATAGAATTACAGTTGCAGTCAAATCCTTCATTCGCATGTCACACTCACCAATAATATCACAGTTAAACATTCATTTTAGACCAATGAAAGGACAGTAATTCTAGCCAATAGAAAATAGGGCAAATGGACCAATAGAAAACTAGCATTTTCAATCCTTCTTTTGCATACTTATCTTCTCTCCTGACCTTGGAGATTACGGTAGTTTACAGAAAAGCGCATCCTTGTTACGGCTACTTCCACCATTCTTTCTCCACATTCATTGAGAACCAGTTTATTATGGATTCCATTGTAACTTATGTCCTTCGCTGAGGAATAGGATATTATGGATTTCATACTAACTCATGTCGAAATGAAAATCGCTTATTGTCACAAGTAGGCTTCAAATGAAGTTACTGTGAAAAGCCCCTAGTCACCAAATTCTGGTGCCTGTTCAGGAAGGCTGGTACGGGAATTGAACTGTGCAGCTGGCCTGCCTTGGTCTGCTTTCAAAGCCAGCGATTTAGCCCTGTGCTAAACCAGCCCCATGTCCCTTGCTAAGAAACAGTATATCATGGATTCCACAATGGAATACTCTCCACTTGCATGGATAAGTGCAGCTCCAACACTGCTCAAGAAGCTCAACACCATCCAGGACAAAGCAGCCCGCTTGATTGACGCTCCATCCACCACCTTTAATATTCACTCCCCCCAGCACTGATGCACTGTGGCAAAAATGTATACCATCTACAAGATGCATTGCAGCATTGTTTCAAGTCTCCTTTGGCAGTACCTTCCAAGCTCACCGTCTCCACCACCTAAAAGGACAAGGGCAGTAGATGCAAGCAAACACACCTCCTACAAGTTCCTCACCAAGCCGCGCATGGTCCTGACTTGGAAGTAGATCGCTGTTCCTCCACTGCTGCCAGGTCAAAATGCTGGAAATCCCTCCCGAGCAGCACTGCGTGCGTACCAAGGCCACAGCGATTCAAGAAGGTAGCTCACCCCCAGCTTCTAACGGGCAATTAAGGATGAGCAGTGAATGCTAGCCTAACCAACGGCACCCATACCCTGCGAGAAGTATTTCACAAATGCTGATTTTTTTTTGTTGCATTTGCCTTCATTGCAGCATTGCCGGCATTTCAAAAGAATGTAATTAGCTGTGACTTACTTTGAGATGTCCTAAGAACGCACAAGGTGTTATCTAAATACAGGTTCTTTCCTTTGAGATATTGTGAGGGGTTTGTTTTCACAATCAGTTCACAGACTGGCAACCTATGTCTATCTATTCCATCATGTTCAGCTCTTGACGACACATTGTTTGTTCAGAACTGTCACTGATCTGGCTAAATGAAGACTGTATAACCTACCCAGAGACTCTTCAAAACCAAGGAGGAGGAGGGAGGGGTGGGTGCGGAGGAGAAGGAAAGGGCAAGTCCGTGATAAAGTGAGATTAAATGACAAAAGGGATGATGGTGGGAGGCAAAAGCAGATGGTAATGGGACAGGTACAGAAGCAAATGATGTGTCTGGAGGGGGTGTGAATAGTAATAACAGAATCATTGCCAACAGCTGCCATCTGAAAATGCAGAAGTTGTGAGCTGAAATTGTTGAACTCAGCAAGTCAGGGAGGCTGTAAATGCCTCGTCGTTAGGTGAGTTGCTCTTCCTATTGATGTTTCATTAGAACAGAGTAGGAGACTGAGGACAGAGGTTGGAATGGGAACAGGATGAAGAACTAAGACAGGAAATTGACCAGAAACTCAGGGTCATGCTTACAGATGAAACAGAGGTGTTCTCATTGTGATCATCCAATCTGTGTATCTCGCCAATGTAGAGGAGACCATAACATGAGCAACAAACACAGTAGGACCTTAGGCTAAACATTTGCAAGTCAAAGGTCGTCTACCAGGGGGTAGCACGGTAGCACAGTGGTTAGCACAGTTGGTTCACAGCTCCAGGGTCCCAGGTTCGATTCCCCGCTGGGTCACTGTCTGTGCGGAGTCTGCACGTCCTCCCCGTGTGTGCGTGGGTTTCCTCCGGGTCCTCCGGTTTCCTCCCACAGTCCAAAGATGTGCCGGTTAGGTGGATTGGCCATGATAAATTGCCCTTAGTGTCCAAAAAGGTTAAGTGGGGTTTACTGGGTTACGGGGATAGGGTAGATACATGGGCTTGAGTATAGTGCTCTTTGTAAGGGTCGGTGCAGAGTCGATGATCCGAATGGCCTCCTTCTGCACTGTAAATTCTATGAATTCTATAAATTCTATGAACTCTCCCGCTGCACAACACTGCTACGGTGAAACATTGGACCTGGCAGATCATTTCTCAGACCCCGGGAGCCTGTTCTTGGCAAGGGCAGACATCAATGATGAAACTCAACGTCACCTCCAGTGTGGCAACGCAGCCTTCAGCCATCTTCAGACAAAGAGGGCTGGATTCTCCGATTGCCGACGGCGGAATTGCATTCGGCGATTGACCGGAAACTCCGTCTTGACAGCGAAATCGCAGGCGGCGCTGTTTTTTGGACGCTCCACCCCCTCAAAACGGCATCATCACGGCATGCCATTGGGATGGCCTCAGGACATCACATGAGGCCCTACCCCGATGCTCCGCCTCCGATGGGTCGACTTCGTGACGGCGTGCTCACAGTTTTTGGGGACATGGCGTGGCGGCTGCAGACTGTGTCCTGCTCTGCCACAGTCGGGGGGGGGGGCGTTCTACTGGCCGGGTGGGCTTCGGAGGGGGCTGGGGGGACTGTTGGGGGGTGGTCCGGGGATGGCGAGGAGGGTTACAGGGGGCCACTATCTGGCAGGCCGGGTCCGCGTGCAGTCGCGCCATGGAGTACGGCGCGACTGCTGCAGGTCACCGCCATGCGCATGCGCGGCCACGGATCCGGCAATTCTCCATCCATATCTGCATGTGAAGCGGGGGGCTTTAAGTAGCCTGGCTGCTAGCCCCCCACCGGGCGGAGAATCGGTGCGGGGGCTGTGCCGACTTTTTGGACATAGTCTCAAAATCGGAGAATCCAGTCCAGAGTGTTCAATGGTAAAGGCCTCAAAAGCAGCACCACACTCGACAGGACCGCAGTGCTTCCTGCTCTCCTGTATATGTCAGAGACATTGACAATGTACAACAGACACCTTGGGCTGGATTGTCCGATTTGCACACTAAATGCTGACACCGGCGTGGGAACAGTGGCGTTTTACGCCAGAAACAAACGGCGCTAAAGCTGCACTGATCCTCCATCCGGTGGGGAGCCAGCAACGGCGCAGCATAAAGCCCCCGGCTTTACCTATGGATACGTCCGGAGAGTTGCCGGGTCCGTGGCTGCGCGTGTACACGGCAGCGGCACTGCGGCAGCCGTGCCATGCAACCTTGTGCCTGCCGTGCCGGACCTGGCCTGCCATATACTGTCCCACAGTAACCCCACTCGCCACCGCCGGACCATGCCCCACCAGTGCACCCAGCTCCCGCCGAAGCCCCCTCTGCCCGTGGAACGGCTCCCCCACAACTGTGGAGGCCCTGGAACTCAGTCCGCAGCCGTCACGCAGGGTCCACGATAAAAAAAGCACCACTGGCCCACACAATCCAGATCCCGGCCCATTTGGGGTGGAGCATCGTGGGATTGCCCTTATGTTAGGTGGGGTTGCTGGGTTACGGGGAAAGGGTGGAGGTGTGGGCTTAAGTAGGCTGCTCTTTCCAAGAGCCTGTGCAGAATCGATGGGCCGAATAGCCTCCTTCTGCACTGTAAATTCTATGATTCTATGATTCAAGCACAAACAGTGGAAGGAGTGTGCCAACATCCGAACAACGCACCCGCCCGCCTCACCAAACACTACCTGCCCCACCTGTGGCAGAGTCTGCAGATCCAACAATGACCTTTTACCCAGGTCACCCTTTAGTTACCCACAATCCAGAGTAGGACAAAATCACCCTCGGTCCCAAGGCATGCCTCAGAAGGAGATGCTAAATTGACAGTACAAATACATTGCTGTATCACCCGGGAGTAATGTTTGGGACCCTGGATGGAAGGAGGCTGCCGTACTGCCCGTGGTCACACACCAGCTGCATGTTCATCGAGTGGAACCCCTTTCGGTTTGTGAAGAGCGACCTGAAGTGCATTTTCAGCACCCCGAAGCACCTCTCGACCATACCCCTGGTCGCACAATGGGCATCATTGTAGTGTTGCTCCTCGTCGGTCTGTGTTCTCCGTATAGGGGTCATCAGCCACGACTGCAATGGGTAACCCCTATCGCCTTGCAACCAGCCCCACAGCCAGGGAAGGGGGTATCCCTCGAACATGTCGGGGATCACGGAGCGCCCCAGGATGAAAGAGTCATGTACAATGCCCGGGAATCGGGCACGGGTGTGCAGGATCCGCATCTGATGGTCACAGACCACCTGAATGTTCATCAAATGGTACCTCTTTTGATTGGTGAACAGCGGCCTGTTATCTGCCAGTGGCCATAGGGTGACATGCACCCCATCGATTTCCCCCTGGACCCGTGGCATTCCGGCGACAGCAGTGAAGCCCGCTGCCCATGCATCCTGGTGGGCGCAGGCCGCTGGGTACCGGATCCGCCTGGGTATACAGGGTGTCGGTGACTGTACGGATGCACCTGTGAGATGCCAGACAGGTCCCCACTCGGTGACTGGAACGAGCCTGTCGTGTAAAAGTTCAGCGTGACCATCACCTTGATGGCCATTGGGAGCGGGTGTCCTCCCCACACCCCTGCAGTGCCATCATCTGGCAGATGTGTCGCACTGTCTCCCTGCATGCCCGGCCCGGAAGGTCCTCAAAGGACATGCGGTTGCAGTAAGCGGGTGGCCTCATCTGGCCTCCACCTCCACTCTGAGTGGCCCCCCGCTCACACTGCCACAGGGCGGCATGCAGGGCAGCGGCTTTGGCCACAGCGGCCAACATCACGGGTTGATGCCCAAAAGCCATAATTCTCCGGAGGGGGTGAAAGGCAAACATGTAATCATGGAGCATACACCCGTGCCCAACCAGGTGCCACGGGCTACATGGAGACCCCGCTTGCCACCGCGTGCCCCAACCATGCATGCCTCCCCCACCCCCGTACCCAGTGCCCATCAGTTCACCTGGTCCTGGCTCCCGTCCCTGCTGCCAGGGGCACTGCCCTCACTGGGGGCTGTCATCGGCATGGCCCTAGGTGGTCCTCCAATGGGTGCTGCTGTTTGGGTGGGGTGCTGGGAGGGGGGGGGGCACACTTGTAAGGCCGTTGCCTCTGTGTGAACCCAGGGGCTGGGATGGGTGACCGATGTAATGGCGGTCCATGGCTAGGCAATGCCCCTGTCCTGTTGGGGGCTCCCTGGCTGCTCGGCCTGTTTCCCCCCTCTGCCTACTCCTGCCCTCCCCAGGTCCTGGCAGGCCCCCCCCCCCCCTCCGCAGAATGCATGGCCGGTGTCTGAGCCAGGAGCCCGCAGTCCCCTGACGCCACTCCTCTCTCAGCCGCCTCAGCCAGCAAGCCAGCTTCACAATTTGTATAGCATATTAGAAACACACCGTCAGGAAATCGGCCCATCCGAGGCGCTGAATCGCTCAGGCCCCAGAGAATTGGTCATCAGGCCAGATAATGAGATGCATACTACACTTTCGGAGCGTGCGGCGGGCACCATGAATTCGTCGATTTTGGGGAGCCGGAGAATGCCGATTCGGCGTGAAACCGGCGTCAGCCTCGATTTCGGTGTCGGAGCCGATTCTCTGGCCGATCGTGTTTCGCGATTTCGGTGTCACCTAATAGAGATTCCAGCCCACGTTCTTTGTCAACATGATTTCTAGTGAAGACAAGGAAGGGGCTCGTTTAGCACAGGGCTAAATTGCTGGCTTTTATAGCAGACCAAGGCAGGTCAGCAGCACGGTTCAATTCCCGTACCAGCCTCCGGCCAGGTGCCGTAATGTGGCGATGAGGGGCTTTTCACAGTAACTTCATTTGACGCCTACTTGTGACAATAAGCGATTTTCATTTCATTTCATTTCAAGTCATGACAAACGACAATGCTTTCTTGATAATTTGCAGCAATAGTGAGTTAAATGCAAATGCTCCAAATGACAATGAACGGTTCCATTAATGATTAATGACACATTAATAACATTCAAACTCGACACAGGTGCGAGGGCCAACCTTATCAATTTGTCTGATTTAAAAGAGCTGAGAATTCAGCCGCAAGTAGTAAACAAAACGGTATTATTAAGAGACTACAACGGAAATGAAATTACATCATTAGGAGCATGCGAGCTCGATGTAAATGTGAAAAACTTTCTGTGGTAGCAGCGGATTGTGAATCTCTACTAGAAGTAGAAGCGTGTGAGGAACTTCAGCTAGTTAAGTGGGTTTACAGTGCAGACACCACTGCAACCAGACAGCATGCATTGGTAGATTCCATACTGAAGGAATTTTCTGAGATATTTCAAAGCTTTGGCACTTGACCTTATCGGTATAAAATCCAATTAAAAGAGAATGTGGAGCCAGTCATTCACACCGAGAAGTGTATCAGCTCCATTGAGAGACAAATTGAAGGCTGAGTTAGAAAGGGTGACAGCTTTAGGTGTAATTAAGCACATAGAAGAACCTACAGACTGGGTAAACTCTAGGTTGTGACAGAATAAAGGAACAAACCACCAAAGACACAGTCTTGTAAAAGGTGAGAACATACCTCCACGAGAGATGGGCCAGAGGATCCTGCTCAAGTTTTTATAATGTAAGAGCGAAGTTAAGTGATGCAAATGGATTTTTGCGTTGACAACAAAGGATTGTAATTCCATAATCATTAAGGCAAAAGATCCTAAAGAAACTCCATGAAGGGCACTTAGGAATAGAAAAGTGCAGCGTAGAGTCAGGGCTGCAGTTTATTGGCCAGGGATAAACCATGATACTGAAGTGATGTGGATAACTGCGAAACCTGTGAGAAGATTCAGTGCAGACAGAGCAAGGAGCCGATGCAGATGGGTGAGATCTTCACAACTCCGTGACAGAAGGTTGGCATGGATCTCTTTTACCTGATTGGAAAGGAATACCTTCTAGTCATTGACTACTTTTCCAATTATTCAGAAATAGCACAGCTAGCAAATTCCACGGCCAGATGTGTAATTAAGCATCGTACGCCACGGAATACCGAATATAGTCACGAGTGATAATGGTCCCGGTTTCGATAGTTACGAGTCAGTACGATTTCAAACACGTCACCTCGAGTCCTCTGTACCCTCAGTTTAACGGAAAGGCTGAGAAGGGCATTCATATTGTGAAACAACCCCTGAAGGAAGATATAGATAAACGAGACTACATTTATCTCGTGCTCCTGCGTTATCGCTCTGCACCACTAATCAGTGGGCTTTTGCCAGCTCAGTTGCTGATGAATAGGCAACTGAGAACGAGCTTGCCTTAAATTCCTAAAGAACCAGTTAATCTCATGTTAAAGATGCAACTGGTCTCTCAAAAAAGGGATTTTACAATAGATCTGCAAGAAGACTCCAACCATTGCAGCCAGATGACAGTCAGACTGGAAGATTCCAAAGGGAATGGACGGTATTGCGACAAGCAGGTTCAAATTCGTATCTCATCATCGCGGATGACAGCGTTGCCTTAAGGAGAAATAAAAGAGCTCTGCTGAAAGTTCAGCAACCTTTTGCAATACAACTGCAAGAAGAAGTGGTGAATAATCCTAAAACAGCTGACAAGGATACAGTTCAGCATACAGAGCCACAACAAGATAAAGCCACAACAATACAAGAACACCAAGCAGCAGCCACAACTACAAAAGAAGATGAAGTAACTTCAAGTTCAGCAGCCAGTCAGAAGATCAACAAGGCTAAGATGAAAACCTGAGAGACTGAATTTGCGATAGACTGCAAATACTTTAAATATGTAAATATTTATGCATATCATAGTGAATTGTAAAAATGGTCTCATGAATGTAAATAACTAAATTTCCAAAGGAAAGAGGATGCGATGATATGCATAAGCAATTCTGTATTTAATAATATACGAGATCTCCGACCAGCAGGTGGCAGTGTAAACCTACCATGTGATTCTGTGCCTCGAGGAGTTGGGAGTAAGTCGTGTCGGTGGATAGATGTGGTTAGCAGTCGCTTGAGAATCATTACTTACTGTTAATAGTTTGTTATATATTTATTGCAGTTATCTTTACCATGCATTTGTTTTATAATAAATTATTTTAACTAGTCAAGAACTAGATGTTCTGTAGTTCATCATTCATACTGGCTAGTCTACAGAACATGAGACCCAGTCTGGCAGGACCTTGACTGACAGTTGCTGCCGGTACACACAGGGCCTCATGCGGTGCCTCCTTCCCATCTCCTCTTCGGCATATTGAGTGACCTTTTCTCCATCCTCACCAGCTGCCACCTGTCCCTCGGGGGCAGGCTCCGCTGTTGCAGGGATGAATTACCGATGGGGTGATTCAGTTGTGGTTTCAAAAATTGTGAAACAGGCACCGTGGCCGATGAGGGAGAAAGAGAAGATAGGATATGCGGAGGCATAGCCATGGACTTCAAGGGGACGAGCTGTGGGGTCCGGGTAACCCCCAACGGGACAGGGGTGCTAAGGCACGGGCCGCAAGGCACGGACTGCCATTGCCACGGCAAGCAAAGTGACCATCTTGCTTCGCACCCAACTGAACGCCCATCGTCGCCCATGGTTGTGTAGAGTGACACCAGCCAAATGTGTGCACCCATCCCACCACCCTCCACCTACCAACTCTCCCCCCTCAGCCAGCCGCCACCCACCAGCGAGGGAGCACGCGGCCCACCCAAGGGCAGTGGCCACAGCAACTATACGAGGCTCTACGAGCAGCTCCAGCTCGTACACTCGCCGTGCAACCCCCAGGGCTGCAGCGACATGGATGAAGGCAACCATTCTTGGTTGGATTCCGAAGTCCTTTGTCTTCAGTGGATGAAACTCAGATATGTTAGCCTGGGGCGTGGCCCAATGCGCAATCAAGTCCAATAGGCTACATGGTAGCACTGGTCTGCACTGCCCCCTGCCTCCCCTATGTCACGCCCCCCTTCCCCATCTCCACACCCGGCTTTTCCCCCTGGCACTCTTCCCCCTGCACCTCTGGCCATTGGTGCCTGCCACTGTGGGGTCCTCTGGCTGGCACTACCCATGCCTGTGGTACACTCTGCGGCCTCCATCTGGTGCCCACCTGCAAGGGCTGCTGTGGCAGCTGTCCTTGGGTGGGCCGTGTGCTGCCTCGCTGGTGGGTGGCGGCCGGCTGAGGGGGAGAGTTGGTAGGTGGAGAGTGAGGCTTGAGTGCGGGGCGTGGTGGGGTGGGTGCACACATTTAGCTGGTGTCACTCTACACAACCACGGGCCACGGTGGGCATTCAGTTGGGTGCGTAGCAAGATGGCCACTTTGCAGGCGGTGGCAATGGCGGTCCGTGCCTTGCGGCCCATGCCTTGGTGCCCCAGTCCCATGGGGGGGTAACCCCGACCCCACGGCCCATCTCTTGGCAGCCGACGGTCGTGCCTCTGCATGTCCTATCTCCTCTCTCCCCCTCATCAGCCTGGTGTGCCTGTTTCCCGACCACAACTGAATCATGCCATTGGTCATTTTTCCCGACGGCATTGCAGAGGCCCCGGAGAATACCGTGTCAAGCCCACCAATGACATGCGAACGGCGTTTACTGTGTGGAGTAGAATGCATTGATGCCGCTGTCGAGACACGGGAGCATGGCATTCTGGTGGGCAATCGGCACCGGCCACGAGTTTGGCTTCACCACCAATTCTCTACCCATGAGCCTTTCCTGATTTCAGCGTCGGCCGACGGAGAATCCCGCCCATGGTTTTAAATCACCTCAGCTGATCTATTTATGAAATTTTCCCATAATGGCAATACAAAAGCAAACTTTTGCAAAGTTCCGCTGATTACTGTTTCTATTTGGAATAATTCTCCTCATTACTGCCTCATACTCACCCTGATTGAGCTTGTTGTTTTAAAAGCATTTTGTATTTCTCCCCTAATTCCATGCGTTCTGAATGCACTGCTCCATCCTCGCCACTTCTCAAGCATAACATTATGAAAACATGTGCAGTACAACCTCCTCTTAATAGCTCTGCTGTAATTACCTATATTACAAAATGTTGACAGCTCTTCAGACCATTATAATTTTCGTATCTTTTGTTAAGAAATAGCAAAGAAATATTTTAAAAGTTGCCAATGATTGAAATTCTAGCACAAGAGGAGGCCATTCAGCCCATTGTTCTTTTACCAGTGTTGGAATCACATCAAAGCTAATGGATCTAATCATTCTTTCCCTTTCTCTACATCCTGCTAACACAACCTCAGGGAGACAGAAATACATTTTTCACATCATCTTTTCCTTATTGGCCCTGGGTTTCTCTGTTCCTTTCCTTCTCCCAGGATTTATATATTGAGGGGAATAAGGAAGAATCGAGTCAGAGTGCTCCATGTATCATCACAGTGCGGGACAGGTTTAATTGAACAGCCAATCATTTTTCATGTCGGTGTATATTTTTAATCCATTTTTGATTTCCTTTTTAAAGTTATGAAAGCCACTAACGTATTCATATTCAAATAGCCCTCTAAATGAAAATAAATTATTTGAACCTTCCCCTTTCGGCTCCTGGTATTAATTCTAAATTCTTGCCCAATCATGACATCATTTTCCTGGAATTGCGACTATATGGATTTTCTGCTCCTCTCTGTTTTCAAAATGTTCCTGAAGTTTTTCTTCCCTTATTTTACACCATTCGGTCTCAATCTCTGCAATCTTCAATAACACTTGTCCCATTTATACTTATCTCTATACATTCCCAAGCTGCAGTAATTCTTGTTCCTGTCTTGGTCATTACATTTTTACGGTTTGTTAATGTCAATGACAGTGTTATGGTTAAGAGAAACAGGTGATGGGTAATATTGGGCGGGATTCTCCCAGCCTCCGCGTCAAAATAGCGATCAGCGCAAGGGCGGAGAATAAGCATCAAACCCGAGATCGGGTCCGACGCTGCTCCCGAGATTCTCTGTGTTTTCCCGCGCAGTCGACGCGCCGCCGGTTGGGGGCCATTGAAAGAGGCTCCCGTGGCGATTCTTCAAGTGTAGCTGGCCGAGTTCCTGACGGTATGGTTCTCTCATGGCCCCACCCATTGGAAACTCGGCATGGCAGCTGCGGACTCAGCCCTGGTGGGGGGGCGGGGGGATCCATCACCGGCGAGGGGTCTCCAGGACAGCTAGGCTACCGATGGGGGGGGCCACCGATCCTCAGGCGCGTCCGATCTAGGGGGGTGCCTGTCTTCTTGGTGCCGGTCCGCGGTGTGGGTCGACCATGTCACGTGGGGTGGCAGGCACAAGCCGTCGCCAGGCGCATGTGCGGACCCCGACCAGAAGTGCAGGGCCCATGTCGGCAGCCGGAGCTGCGAAGAACACTCCGAGGCCCTGCTAGCCCCCTCCAGGTGTTGGACTGTGTTGGATTGTAGCTGTGAGACTGAACAAGTCAATATAAATATGGGATAGCTGGGACACTGGGCTGTCTGGGAGGAGAGTGTGAAACTGAACAAATCAATATAGCCATGATGTGGAGATGCCGGCGTTGGACTGGGGTGAGCACAGTAAGAAGTCTTACAACACCAGGTTAAAGCCCAACAGGTTTGTTTCAAACACTAGCTTTCGGAGCACTGCTCCTTCACCGGAGGAAAGAGCAGTGCTCCGAAAGCTAGTGTTTGAAACAAACATGTTGGACTCAAATCAATATAAATAGGGGATAGCTGGGACACTGGGCTGTGTAGGAGGGGAGCTGTGAGACTGAACAAGTCAATATAAATAGGGGATAGCTGGGACACTGGGCTGTGTAGGAGGGGAGCTGTGAGACTGAACAAGTCAATATAAATAGGGGATAGCTGGGACACTGGGCTGTGTGGGAGGGGAGCTGTGAGACTGAACAAGTCAATATAAATAGGGGATGGCTGGGACACTGGGCTGTGTGGGAGGGGAGCTGTGAGACTGAACAAGTCAATATAGTTTCACAATAAACAGGGGCTCTGTGTCTTGGTTTCTGCTTCAGTAAACAGCTCGGATCTAGTGCACATTTTTCTCTTATTATCCATCATGAGCCCATTTTAATATTTGAAATTAATATGAATCCAGGTGCCGGAGAAATAACAGAGCAACAACGTTGCACAGCAACATTCTGTATGTAATGATTAAGGCTCACGTACGAAGGATAAACTTATAATCCCTTATGTAAATATGAAATTCTGTGTTTATAAAGTGCTGAGTAAAAATAATATTTTTGGAGGTCTCAGCCAATATCTCCAACTTGCTGTTGAAAGAACAGTCAGTGAAGCTCAGTCTCTCCTTTCCCTCATCACTGTCATCAGCCCCTTTCCGAACCCCTCAGACAGAGAGTAATCACCCCCTCTCTCCAGTCCCTTACACATAGAGTAATCACCCCCTCTCTCCAGTCCCTTACACATACAGCAATCAGACCCTCACCCCAGCCCCTTACACATACAGCAATCAGACCCTCTCTCCAGTCCCTTACACATACAGCAATCAGACCCTCACCCCAGCCCCTTACACATACAGCAATCAGACCCTCACCCCAGCCCCTTACACATACAGCAATCAGACCCTCTCTCCAGTCCTTTACACATACAGCAATCAGACCCTCTCTCCAGTCCCTTACACATACAGGAATCAGCCCCTCTCTCCAGTCCCTTACACATACAGCAATCAGACCCTCTCTCCAGCCCCTTACACATACAGCAATCAGCCCCTCTCTCCAGCCCCTTACACATACAGCAATCAGACCCTCTCTCCAGTCCCTTACACATATAGCAATCAGCCCCTCTCTCCAGTCCCTCACACATACAGCAATCAGCCCCTCTCTCCAGTCCCTTACACATATAGCAATCAGCCCCTCTCTCCAGTCCCTCACACATACAGCAATCAGCCCCTCTCTCCAGTCCTTTACACATACAGCAATCAGACCCTCACCCCAGCCCCTTACACATAGAGTAATCACCCCCTCTCTCCAGTCCCTTACACATACAGCAATCAGACCCTCACCCCAGCCCCTTACACATACAGCAATCAGACCCTCTCTCCAGTCCCTTACACATACAGCAATCAGACCCTCACCCCAGCCCCTTACACATACAGCAATCAGACCCTCACCCCAGCCCCTTACACATACAGCAATCAGACCCTCTCTCCAGTCCTTTACACATACAGCAATCAGACCCTCTCTCCAGTCCCTTACACATACAGGAATCAGCCCCTCTCTCCAGTCCCTTACACATACAGCAATCAGACCCTCTCTCCAGCCCCTTACACATACAGCAATCAGCCCCTCTCTCCAGCCCCTTACACATACAGCAATCAGACCCTCTCTCCAGTCCCTTACACATATAGCAATCAGCCCCTCTCTCCAGTCCCTCACACATACAGCAATCAGCCCCTCTCTCCAGTCCCTTACACATATAGCAATCAGCCCCTCTCTACAGTCCCTCACACATACAGCAATCAGCCCCTCTCTCCAGTCCTTTACACATACAGCAATCAGACCCTCTCTCCAGCCCCTTACACATACAGCAATCACCCCCTCTCTCCAGTCCTTTACACATACAGCAATCAGACCCTCTCTCCAGTCCCTTACGCATACAGTAATCACCCCCTCTCTCCAGTCCTTTACACATACAGCAATCACCCCCTCTCTCCAGTCCCTCACACATACAGCAATCAGACCCTCTCTCCAGCCCCTTACACATACAGCAATCAGACCCTCTCTCCAGCCCCTTACACATACAGCAATCAGACCCTCTCTCCAGCCCCTTACACATACAGCAATCAGACCCTCTCTCCAGCCCCTTACACATACAGCAATCAGCCCCTCTCTCCAGTCCCTCACACATACAGTAATCAGCCCCTCTCTCCAGTCCCTTACACATACAGCAATCAGCCCCTCTCTCCAGCCCCTTACACATACAGCAATCAGACCCTCTCTCCAGCCCCTTACACATACAGCAATCAGACCCTCTCTCCAGCCCCTTACACATACAGCAATCAGACCCTCTCTCCAGCCCCTTACACATACAGCAATCAGACCCTCTCTCCAGCCCCTTACACATACAGTAATCAGACCCTCTCTCCAGCCCCTTACACAGACAGCAATCAGAGCCTCTCTCCAGCCCCTTACACATACAGCAATCAGCCCCTCTCTCCAGTCCCTCACACATACAGTAATCAGCCCCTCTCTCCAGTCCCTTACACATACAGTAATCACCCCCTCTCTCCAGTCCCTTACACATACAGTAAACAGACCCACTCTCTAGCCCCTTTCACATACAGCAATCAGCCCCTCTCTCCGGTCCCTTACACATACAGTAATCAGACCCTCTCTCTAGCCCCTTACACATACAGCAACCAGACCCTCTCTCCAGCCCCTTACACATACAGCAATCAGACCCTCTCTCCAGTCCCTTACACATACAGCAATCAGCTCCTCTCCCCAGCCCCTTACACATACAGTAATCAGACCCTCTCTCCAGTCCCTTACACATACAGTAATCAGCTCCTCTCCCCAGCCCCTTACACATACAGCAATCAGCCTCTCTCTCCAGTCCCTCACACATACAGTAATCAGACCCTCTCTCCAGCCCCTTACACATACAGCAATCACCCCCTCTCTCCAGCCCCTCTCACATACAGCAATCAGACCCTCTCTTCAGCCCCTTACACATACAGCAATCAGACCCTCTCTCCAGCCCCTCACACACACAGTAATCAGCCCCTCTCTCCAGTCCCTCACACATACAGTAATCAGCCCCTCTCTCCAGTCCCTTACACATACAGTAATCAGCCCCTCTCTCCAGTCCCTTACACATACAGCAATCAGACCCTCCCTCCAGCCCCTCACACATACAGCAATCTGACCCTCTCTCCAGTCCCCCACACATACGGTAACCAGGCCCTCTCTCCAGCCCCTTACACATACAGTAACCAGGCCCTCTCCATCCCTTACACATACAGTAATCAGCTCCTCTCTCCAGTTCCCCTCACACATACAGTAATCAGCTCCTCTCTCCAGTCCCTTACACATACAGCAATCAGACCCTCTCTCCAGTCCCTTACACATACAGTAATCAGCTCCTCTCTCCAGTCCCTTACACAGACAGTAATCAGACCCTCTCTCCAGCCCCTTACACATACAGCAATCAGACCCTCTCTCCAGCCCCTTACACATACAGTAACCAGCTCCTCTCTCCAGCCCCTTACACATACAGCAATCAGACCCTCTCTCCAGCCCCTTACACATACAGTAACCAGCTCCTCTCTCCAGTTCCCCTTACACATACAGCAATCAGACCCTCTCTCCAGTCCCTTACACATACAGCAATCAGACCCTCTCTCCAGTCCCTTACACATACAGCAATCAGACCCTCTCTCCAGCCCCTTACACATACAGTAATCAGACCCTCTCTCCAGTCCCTTACACATACAGCAATCAGACCCTCTCTCCAGTCTCTTACACATACAGCAATCACCCCCTCTCTCCTGCCCCTTACACATACAGCAATCAGACCCTCTCTCCAGACCCTCACACATACAGCAATCAGCCCCTCTTTCCAGCCCCTTACACATACAGCAATCAGACCCTCTCTCCAGCCCCTCACCCATACAGTAACCAGGCCCTCTCTCCAGTCCCTTGCACATACAGCAATCAGACCCTCTCTCCAGCCCCTTACACATACAGCAATCAGCCCCTCTCTCCAGCCCCTCACACATACAGCAATCAGACCCTCTCTCCAGACCCTCACACATACAGCAATCAGGCCCTCTCTCCAGCCCCTCACACATACAGCAATCAGACCCTCTCTCCAGACCCTCACACATACAGTAATCAGCCCTTCTCTCCAGTCCCTTACACATACAGCAATCAGACCCTCTCTCCAGCCTCTTGCACATACAGTATTCAACTTATCTCTCCAGTCCCTTTACACATACGGTAATCAGTTCCTCTCTCCTGCCTCTTGCAAAGAACAAGCAACAAAGAACTGTACAGCATAGAGAAAGGCCCTTTTGCCCTCCAGCTTGTCCCGATCATGATGCCTATCTAAACTAACACCTTCTGGGAGCTCTTCCAGGGCAGGTGTGACCTGTATAAGATGGACGGGTTGCATCTAAACTGAAGAGGCATAAATATCCTGGCCGTAAGGTTTGCTAGTGTCACACAGGACGCTTTAAACTAGTATGGCAGGTGGGGTGGGTACCGGAGCAATAGGTCAGAAGGTGAAAACATTCAGGGAGAACTAGAGAATAGGGCCAGTATGGCTCTGAGGAAGAGTAGACAGTGAGAAGTTGCTGAAAACAGCAGGTCTGGTGGCCTGAAGTGCATATGCTTTAATGCAAGAAGTCTAACGGGTAAGGCAGATGAATTTAGAGCTTGGATTAGTACTTGGAACTATGATGTTGTTGCCATTACAGAGACCTGGTTGAGGGAAGGACAGGATTGGCAGCTAAACGTTCCAGGATTTAGATGTTTCAGGCGGGATAGAGGGGAATGTAAAAAGGGTGGCGGAGTTGTGCCACTGTTTAGGGAGAATATCACAGCTGTACTGAGGGAGGGCACCTCAGAGGGCTGTGAGGCTATATGTGTAGAGATCAGAAATAAGAAGGGTGCAGTCACAATGTTGGGGGTTTACTTCAGGCCTCCCAACAGCCAGCAGGAGATAGAGGAGCAGATAGGTAGTCAGATTTTGGAAAGGAGTAAAGGCAACAGGGTTGTTGTGATGGGAGACTTTAACTTCCACAATATTGACTTAGTGCTAGGGGCCTGGACGGGGCAGAGTTTGTAAGGAGCATCCAGGAGCGCTTATTAAAACAATATGTAGATAGTCGAACTGGGGAAGGGGCTGTACTGGGCCTGGTAATGGAGCCAGGCCAGGTGGTAGAGGTTTCAGTAGGGGAGCATTTTGGGAACAGTGACCACAATTCAGTAAGTTTTAAAATGCTGGTGGACAAGGATAAGAGTGGTCCTAGGGTGAATGTGCTAAATTGAGGGAAGGCTAATTATAACAATATTAGGCGGGAACTGAAGAACCTAGATTGGGCGCAGATGTTTGAGGGTAAATCAACATCTGACATGTGGGAGGCTTTCAAATGTCAGTTGAAAGGAATTCAGGACCAGCATGTTCCCATGCGGAAGAAGGATAAATACGGCAAATTTCGGGAAAATGAGACATTTTTCAGGCTAGAAGGCTGGGCACAGACAAAGCCTGTGTGGAATATAAGGAAAGTAGGAAGGAACTTTAGCAAAAAGTCAGGCGGGCTAAAAGGGGTCACAAAAAGTCATTGGCAAATAGGGTTAAGGAAAATCCCAAGGCTTTTTACACATACATAAAAAGCAAGAGGGTAGCCAGGGAAAGGGTGGTCCCACTGAAGGACAGGCAAGGAAATCTATATGTGGAGCCAGAGGAAATGGGCGAGGTACTAAATTAATACTTTGCATCAGTATTCACCAAAGAGAAGGAATTGGTGGATGTTGAGTCTGGAGAAGGGTGTGTAGATAGCCTGCATCACATTGAGATCCAAAAAGAGGAGGTGTGGGCGTCTTGAAAAAGTTTAAGGTAGATAAGACCCAAGGGCCTGATGGGATCTACTCCAAAATACTGAAGGAGGCTAGAGTGAAAATTGCTGAGGCCTTGACAGAAATCTTTGGATCCTCACTGTCTTCAGGTGATGTCCCAGAGGACTGGAGAACAGCCAATGTTGTTCTTTGTTAAAGAAGGGTAGCAAGGATAATCCAGGGAACTACAGCCGATGAGCCTTACATCAGTGGTAGGGAAATTAATGGAGAGAATTCTTCGAGACAGGATCTACTCCCATTTGGAATCAAATGGACGTATAAGTGAGAGGCAGCACGGTTTTGTGAAGGGGAAGTCGTGTCTCACTAACTTGATAGAGTTTTTCGAAGAGGTCACAAAGATGATTGATGCAGGTAGGGCAGTGGATGGTGTCTATATGAACTTCAGTAAGGCCTTTGACAAGATCCCTCATGATAGACTGGTGCAAAAGGTGAAGTCACACGGGATCAGGAGTGAGCTGGCAAGGTGGATACAGAACTGGCTAGGTCATAGAAAGCAGAGGGTAGCAATGGAAGGGTGCTTTTCTGATTGGAGGGCTGTGATGTGGTGTTCTGCAGGGATCAGTGCTGGGATCTTTGCTGTTCGTAGTATATATAAATGATTTGGAGGAAAATGTAACTAGTCTGATTAGTAAGTTTGCAGACGACACAAAGGTTGGTGGAATTGCAGAGAGCGATGAGGACTGTAAGAGGATACAGCAGGATTTAGATCATTTGGAGACTTGGGCAGAGAGATGGCAGATGGAGTTTAATCCGGACAAATGTGAGGCAATGCATTTTGGAAGGTCTAATGCAGGTAGGGAATATACAGTGAATGGTAGAACCCTCAAGAGTATTGACAGTCAGAGAGATCTAGGTCCACAGGTCACTGAAAGGGGCAACACAGGTTGCGAAGGTAGTCAAGAAGGCATACAGCATGCTTGCTTTCATTGGCCGGGGCATTGAGTATAAGAATTGGCAAGTCATGTTGCAGCTGTTTAGAACTTTAGTTAGGCCACACTTGGAGTATAGTGTTCAATTCTGGTCGCCACACTACCAGAGGATGTGGAGGCTTCAGAGAGGATGCAGAAGAGATTTACCAGGATGTTGCCTGGTATGGAGGGCATTAGCTATGAGGAGCGGTTGAATAAACCCGGTTTGTTCTCACTGGAACGATGGAGGTTGAGGGGCCACCTGATAGAGGTCTACAAAATTATGAGTGGATAGTCAGAGGCTTTTCCCCAGGGTAGAGGGGTCAATTACTAGGGGGCATAGGTTTAAGGTGTGAGGGGCAAGGTTTAGAAGAGATGTACGAGGCACGTGTTTGACACAGAGGGTAGTGGGTGCCTGGAACTCGCTGCCGGAGGAGGTGGTGGAAGCAGGGACGATAGTGACATTTAAGGGGCATCTTGACAAATACGTGAATAGGATGGGAATGGAGGGATACGAACCAAGAAGTGTAGAAGATTGTAGTTTAGTCGGGCAGCATGGTCGGCAGAGGCTTGGAGGGCCGAAGGGCCTGTTCCAGTGCTGTACTTTTTCTTTGTTCTTTTGTTCTTTGTTCTCAGGGGTCTGCGTCCCTCTATTCCTATCCTATTCATGGATTCATCAAGATGCCTCTGTAATGCTTCTTTTCTATCTGCTTCCATCACCTCGCCCAGCAGCGCATTCAAGGCACTCACCAGCCTCTGTGTGAAAAACGTCCCTCGCACATTTCCTCTAAACTTTACCCCTCACATCTTAAACATATGTCCCCTAGTAATTGACTTTTCCACCCTTGGAAAAAGCATCTGACTATCCACTCTGTCCATACCACTCATAATTTTGTAAACATCTATCAGGCCACCCCTCAACCTCCGTTGTTACAGTCAAATCAATCTGAGTTTATCCAACCTCTCCTCATAGCAAATATCCTCCAGACCAGGCACCATCCGGGTAACCCTCATCTGTACCCTCTCCAAACAGCCACATCTGGTAGTGTGGCAACCAGGACTGCATGCAATATTCCAAATGTGGCCTAACTATGGTTCGCAACAGCTGCAGCACGAGTTTCTAATTTTTATACTCAATGCCCGACCAATAAAGGCAAGCATCCCGTATATCGTTTGACTACTGTTGTGTTATGCTGCTTCAGATAACACAGGCTGCTACTTGATGCAGTCTTAACTAAAGGATGCTCCAGGCTCTGAAATGAGTTCAACATGTTTGTTGAACTATTAACACAGTTTTCAAATGAGTTTGACTCTCTGCTAATCTAACTGTAGTAACTCAGTCTAACTGTACCAGCTTGCTCTAAGCCACGTGCTGGGGTGTGATGCTGCTGATCAACCCTGTCCAACTCGCTAGATGTCTGTCTGTGGAAAGAGGCAGGGTGTGAGTGCCTCATCCCTTTTATAGTGTTTATGCCGTGCCCCCTTGTGGTGATGCCACCTCTGAGTGTCCTGACTTCCATTGGTTGTGTCCTATTCTGAGTGTTCATTGGTTGCATGTTTGCATATCATGACATCTCCCCTTTTATTTTGTAGATGTGTATACATGTGAATGTGTCTGTCTAATGTGACTGACTGAGGAATACAGAACAGAACAAACAAAACAAATGCTCATAAATCCAGTCTCTGAGGCTTGCATCTGATCCTCATCGACAGCCGGAGAGGTGGTGGAGGGGATGATGGTGTCTTGATAGGCGAGTGGGAGGCACGACCGGTGGCCTCATGGTTCAAGGTGTCTGGAGGTGGCAATTCGACATGTGGAAATGGAGAGGAAAGTGGTTGTGGGCAAGCGACTTTTTGCAGTGCCCTTCGATTCCTTCGCATAATGGAGCCATCAACCATACGTATGACACAGGGGGCGCGATTCTCCAAAATGGAGACAGAGTGCTCGCGTCGTCGTGAACGCCGTCGCGTTTCACGACGGTGCAAAACGGGTGCGGGGACTACAGATTCTGGCCCCCGCATGGCGCTGGAGCAGTTCACGCCACTCCAGCCTCCCTTCCTTTCAAGGCGGCAAATGGACGCCACACCACCCTGCGCTTGTGCAGTTGGGCCTCGCCAACCCGCGCATGCACAGTTGGGCCGCGCCAACCCGCTCCTGCGTGGGGGACTTCTTCAGCGTGCCGGCCCCGACGCAGCATGGCGTGGGGGTTCAGGGGCCGGCTGTGCAGCAAAGTAGGCCCGGGGGGGAGAGGCCGGCCCGCCGATCGGTGGGCCCTGATCACGGGCCCGACCCCATCGGGGGCCCACCCGGTGAAGGAGCGCTTTTCCTCGGCCCACAGGTCGCCCCCGACCTTTGCGCAGAGCTACCCCTGGCAGCGACCAGGTGTCAACAGCGCCGGAGGGACTCTGCCGTTTCCGACCAGCTGCTTGGCCCATCCAGGCCGGAAAATCGGCGGCCCGGCCGCGGACAGTGGCCCACAACCGGTGCCGCGCCAAACCCACTGGCGCAAATGGCGCCGATTCTCCGCACCTTGGAGAATCACGCGCCGGTGGTGTAGCGCGGTTGCGCCGATTCTCCGGCCCAGCACGGGGCTGGGAGAATCGCGCCCAGGATCTGGGCACAGCCTGTCGAACAACAACAGCTGGAGCAGACCACCCACCATCCGGTATCTTGATCCCGACTATGTCTGCCGGGGATAGCACGTCCAGATTGGTGGCATGTGCGTCATAGCCCTGCTTCTGGCTGTCGCGAAGCTGCTGCATCTTCTGCAGCACCGGGAGGTGATCAAGGTTGGGCAGGTGTATGGCTGGAAGCGTCGACGGCAGGTCCCTGTTCATCAGCAGTTGAGCTGGTGACATGCCAGTGGACAAGGGAGTTGCCCGGTACGTAAGTAATGCAAGGTGTATGTCAGAAGAGGAGTCCGAAGCCTTGCGGATGAGCTGATTAACGATGTGCACCCCTTTTTCGACTTTGCCATTGAACTGCGGATAGTGCGGACTGGAGGCGACATGCTTGACATTGTAGCTCTTGGCAAATGTGGACCATTCTCGATTGTGGAAGCACGGACCATTGTCGCTCATGACGGTGTTCGGGATGCCATGTCATGAGAATATCTCTTTACACACTTTGATGACGGTCCATGAGGTGAGGTCTGGCAACTTCAGCACCTCAGGATAGTTCGAAAAGTAATCAATGATTAAGATATAGTCGCGACCATTCGTGTGGAATAGGCCAATGCCAACCTTGGACCATGGAGAGGTCTTTAGGTCATGTGGTTGGAACGTCTCCCTGCTCTGCGCTGGTTGGAACCTCCGACAGGTTTTGCAGTTCAGGACCATGTCAGTGATGTCCTGGTTGATGCCGGGCCAGTAGACAGCTGGTCGGGCCCTGCGTCTGCACTTTTTTACGCCCAGGTGGCCCTCATGAATCTGCCACAGCACCATGCTCTGTAGACGTAGCGGGATGACTATCCTGTCCAGCTTGAGGAGGATGTCGTTGATCAGCGTCAGGTTGTCCTTGACGTTGTAGAATTGAGGGCATTGCCCTTTCTGCCAGCCATTGCTGAGGTTGTGGATGACTCGCTGCAACATGTCTCTTCTTGGATGAGAAAGATCTTCTCATCTGTTGCCGGATGAGTGCTTGCACACAGTTGTACCTGCAATTCAATGTGCTGGATGATCTCCAGCGGTTCACTGGGTGAGTTGACGGAGCGGGACAATGCATCGGCGATGATGAGCTCCTTGCCAGGTGTGTACACCAAATTGAAATCATACCTCCGGAGTTTGAGCAGAATTCTCTGCAAACAAGGTGTCATGTCATTCAGGTCCTTTTGGATGATGTGGACCAGTGGCCTATGATCCATCTCAACAGTAAATGTTGGAAAGCCGTAGACATAATCATGAAATTTGAGATGCTGGTGAGAAGACCTAAACACTCCTTCTCAATCTGCGCATATTGGGTCTCAGAGGGTGTCATTGCCTGTGACGCGTATGCTACTGGTACCCAGGATGACGTGTCGTATTTTTGAAGCAACACCACCCCAGTGCCAACCTGACTCGCATCTGTGGATATCTTGGTCTCTCGGTCTGGGTCAAAGAATGCAAGGATGGGTGCAGTGGTGAGCTTGGCTTTCAGCTCCAGCCACTCTGTTCGGTGCTCCGCCTTCCACTCAAAGGCGGCTGATTTTTTCACCAGGTTGCATTGGGCCATGGTGTGTGTGGCCAAATTTGGAATGAACTTGCCAAGGAAATTGACCATTCCCAGGAAGCGCAGTACTGCCTTTTTGTCCTCGGGAACTTTCATTGCCTCGATGGCTTTAATTTTATCTGTGCACACCGTGCCACAAAATCTGATCACCCAGGAACTTCAGCGAGGATGTCCCAAAACAGCACTTGGACCTGTTTAGCTTGAGGCCATGTTCATGTCTGCATCGGAATTGCTCTCGCAGAGGATCAGAGTGGACTCCAAAAATGATTTGGTCTCTGATCATGGACTCAGTGATATCACCGAAGCTGCAGGATTGCGCTAGCAGCCTAAGGTTAGTTAGATAGAAGGTGAAGGATTTGTCTTTACCTTGTATCCTCTGCTTGAAGATGTAGCGCTCAAAGATTTTGTTGGTGTCCACCTCGCAGTGGCTGTCAAATTTATCTAGGATGGTTTGGTACTTGGTTTTGTCCTGCCCTTCGGAAAAGTGAATGGAATTGAAGATCTCTATCACATGGTCACCCGCAGTGGTGAGTAGAAGAGCTATCTTCCGCGCATCCGTCACGCCATTGAGGTTGGATGCTTCCACATATAGTTGAAATTTCTGTTTGAATGATCTCTCTGTGGAGAAGATGCGATAATGGGCGATCTGATTCACCATGCCTGCAATCCTGGGGAGGGGGTACGCATCGAGGATCGTGAACCGATTAATGGTCTGGCTATAGTTCACTACCATTCGGAATTTTTCCCCGGTCTTGACGACCACCACCTGAGCTCTCCAGGGACTGTTACTGGCCTCTATGATCCCCGCACGTAGAAGCCTATGGACCTCGGTTCTGATAAACACCCTGTCCTGCAGGCTGTATTGCCTGCTGCGAGTGTCTACGGGTTTGCATTCCGGCGTGATATTGGCAAAGAGTGGAGGGAGGGTCGATTTTTAGCGTCGCTAGACTGCAGACAGTGAGTGGGTGCAGGGGCCCGCCGAAGATGAGGGTGAGGATTTTGAGGTTGCACTGGAAGTCGAGTCCCAGCAAGAGTGGGGCGCAGTGTTCGGGGAGTACGTATAGCTGGAAGTTCCAGAAGCTAGCGCCCTGAATCGTTAGGGTCGCGACGGTGCTTCCTTGGAGGTGAACAGAGTGTGAGCCCGAAGCGAGGGAGATAGTTTGCCGTGCAGGGAAGATAGGGAGCGAACAGCGTCTTACCAGATCTGGGTGTACGAAGTTCTCGGTGCACCCGGAGTCAAAGAGGCACAGTGTCCTGTACCCGTTGATTTAAATGGTCATCTTCGAGTTGCGGAGGTGTTTCGGACACGACTGGTCCAACGTGACCACGTTGAGTTGCGGGTAGTCAGCGGCTCGATCAGCTGTGCTGGAGTGGCCCCATGATGACTGTCCACTGAGGTCGTAGTCTTTGAGGTGAGTTTCAGAGTTTGAAGAGGATGGATCCCAAGATGGCCACCCCCGTGGATCGCACGTGACGGGCGTTGAGGAAGATGGGACCTAAGATGGCGGCCCCCATGAGTCACACGTGGCCGGCCGCGTGGAGGGGGGTTGCCAAGATGGCGGCCCCCATGAGTCGCACGTGTCGGGTGGGGTCGGAGTCGGAGTACAGGCCTCAGCATTTCGGGGCCTGCGGGCCTGTGAGTTTTGGAAGCGAGTGCTCTGGGCTGCGGGAGAGTTTGGAGAGGGGGATTTCTTTGCCAGGCAGACCCGGGCATAGTGTCCTTTGCGACCGCAGCTGCTGCAGGTCGCGTTGCGGGCCGGGCAGTGCTGCCGTGGGTGCTGGGGCTGCCAACACAAATGGCACACTGGGGCTGTGTAGTGGGTGGGTGGCCGTGCGGCGCAGGCCTGGGGCAGTCGTTGGTCGGGGGCCCAGGATGGCGTCGCTTGGTCCGTGGGGAACGAGGTGGTGAGGCTGCGGAACGAGACCTCCATGGTGGTTGCCAATTCTACAGTGTCCTCCAAGTTTAGGGCCCCTTTTTCAAGTAACCGCTGGCACACATAGTTTGACCTGAGTCCTGCCACGTACACATCTCGGACCGCGAGCTCCATATGCTGTTCGGCTGATACAGCTTGATAATTACAGTCCCGAGCTAAGGCTTTAAATCGCGAAGGAATTCATAAGACCATAAGACATAGGAGTGGAAGTAAGGCCATTCGGGCCATCGAGTCCACTCCGCCATTCAATCATGGCTGATGGGCATTTCAACTCCACCTACCAGCATTCTCCCCGTAGCCCTTAATTCCTCGCGACATCAAGAATTTATCTATCTCTGCCTTGAAGCCATTTAGCGTCCCGGCCTCCACTGCACTCCGCAGCAATGAATTCCACAGGCCCACCACTCTCTGGCTGAAGAAATGTCTCTGCATTTCTGTTCTGAATTTACCCCCTCTAATTCTAAGGCTGTGCCCACGGGTCCTCGTCTCCTCGCCTAACGGAAACAGTTTCTTTGCGTCCACCCTTTCTAAGCCATGTATTATCTTGTAAGTTTCTATTAGATCTCCCCTTAACCTTCTAAACTCTAATGAATACAATCCCAGAATCCTCAGCCGTTCTTCATATGTTAGACCCGCCATTCCAGGGATCATCCGTGTGAATCTCCGCTGGACACGCTCCTGTGCCAATATGTCCTTCCTGAGATGTGGGGCCCAAAACTGGACACAGTACTCCAAATGGGGCCTAAACCAGAGCCTTATAAAGGCTCAGTAGCACATCGCTACTTTTATATTCCAACCCTCTTGAGATAAATGACAACATTGCACTCGCTTTCTTAATCACAGATTCAACCTGCATGTTTACCTTTAGGGAATCCTCGACTAGCACTCCCAGATCCCTTTGTACTTTGGCATTATGAATTTTCTCACCGTTTAGAAAGTAGTCTATGCTTGGATTCTTTTTTCCAAAGTGCAAGACCTCACATTTTCTCACGTTGAATTGCATCAGCCATTTCCTGCACCACTCTCCCAAACTGTCTAGATCCTTCTGCAGCCTCCCCACTTCCTCAGCACTACCTGCCTGACCACCTAACTTCGTATCATCGGCAAACTTCGCTAGAATGCCCCCAGTCCCTTCATCCAGATCATTAATATATATGGTGAACAGCTGCGGCCCCAACACTGAACCCTGTGGGACACCGCTGGTCACCGGCTGCCATTCCGATAAAGAACCTTTTATCCCAACTCTCTGCCTTCTGTCAGACAGCCAATCCTCAACCCATGCCAGTAGCTCACCTCGAACACCATGGGCCCTCACCTTACTCAGCAGCCTCCTGTGTGGCACCTTATCAAAGGCCTTTTGGAAATCCAGATAGACCACATCCACTGGGTTGCCCTGGTCTAACCTACTTGTCACCTCCTCAAAGAATTCTAACAGGTTCGTCAGGCACGACCTCATCCAACGACTCTGCGGGGCGTTTGCAGCGGGTCGTAAAAATGTGGCGCGCGTAGACCTCGTTGATGCGCCTCACGTACATTCGATCGAGCATGGCTAAGGCCTCCGTATACGAGGTAGTACTGTTAAGTTGAGTAGAGATACAGTGGCTCACCCTTGCGGCAGTAGGCCGAGTTTCTGCTCCTCTGTAGTTTCTGATGTGCTTGATTCAACCAGGTAGGCCTTGAAACATCTGAGCCAGTGTTGAAAGATTTCTTTCGCCACCGCAGCCTGCGGGTCGAGTTCAAGTCGATCAGGTTTGAGGGCTGATTCCATAGTCGTTTTCTTCAAGTTTCCTACGACTATTAAATTGATGAGACCATCAATTCACAAGACACGTGATTGGAAGTGAACAGTGGTTTTAATAGTCTTACAACTGAGCCTGCCTGCAACGAGATGAACTGGCAGCAGGCTCACAACTGCAGATCTTTATACTTCCGGTTAGTGGGAGGAGCCATGGGCGGAGCCAAGGGTGGAGCCCAGTACAAACTCCTCATCTCCCCCTATGGGCAGAGCGCAACTGCTCGTATACCGAGCTTTCAAAGACACAACACATATAATATAACACAGTGTGAATTACTAGGATTATGATTCACCACATCCAGTCCATTACACATACAGTAACCAGGCCCTCTCTGCAGTCCCTTACACATACAGCAATCAGACCCTCTCTCCAGTCCCTTACACATACAGTAATCAGACCCTCTCTCCAGTCCCTTACACATACAGTAATCAGACCCTCTCTCCAGCCCCTCACACATACAGCAATCAGACCCTCTCTCCAGTCCCTTACACATACAGCAATCAGACCCTCTCTCCAGTCCCTTACACATACAGCAATCAGCCCCTCTCTCCAGCCCCTTACACATACAGTAATCACCCCCCTCTCTCCAGTCCCTTACACATTCAGTAATCAGACCCTCTCTCCAGTCCCTTACACATACAGCAATCAGACCCTCTCTCCAGTCCCTTACACATACAGCAATCAGCCCCTCTCTCCAGCCCCTTACACATACAGTAATCAGACCCTCTCTCCAGACCCTTACACATACAGTAATCACCCCCCTCTCTCCAGTCCCTCACACATACAGTAATCAGCCCCTCTCTCCAGTCCCTTACACATGCAGCAATCAGACCCTCTCTCCAGCCCCTTACACATACAGTAATCAGACCCTCTCTCCAGACCCTCACACATACAGTAATCAGCCCCTCTCCCCAGCCCCTTACACATACAGCAATCAGACCCTCTCTCCAGTCCCTTACACATACAGCAATCAGCCCCTCTCTCCAGCCCCTTACACATACAGTAATCAGCCCCTCTCTCCAGTCCCTTACACATACAGTAATCACCCCCCTCTCTCCAGTCCCTTACACATACAGTAATCAGATCCTCTCTCCAGTCCCCTTACACATACAGTAATCAGCCCCTCTCTCCAGCCCCTTACACACACAGTAATCAGCCCCTCTCCCCAGTCCCTTACACATACAGTAATCAGCCCCTCTCTCCAGTCCCTTACACATACAGTAATCAGACCCTCTCTCCAGTCCTTTACTCATATAGTAATCAGCCCCTCTCTCCAGTCCCTCACACATACAGCAATCAGACCCTCTCTCCAGTCCTTTACACATACAACAATCAGACCCTCTCTCCAGCCCCTTACACAGATAGTAATCTGTTCCTCAAACATCACCACTACCACTCCTGCCACCACTGTACCTTTTCAGTCTAGTAACGGGTGCCTGTGAATCTGTCTACCTCACCCAGGGCAAAGAGCCTGTACAACAGGTGGACTATAGGCAGAGACATGGTAACAACTTTCTGGCTCAGCATCACGACCTGACAGATTGTCCTGCTGTCGGTCAGTCACTGAGTTCCACTGGCCTCTTTCAGTCTGTGCCATGTCAAATCTGCTGGACAATCATTGCTCGAAGTGAGTTAAAGGGTGACCTACATCACCTGCCTCTTGGCCACTTGGCTGATGTGTTGGGTATGCTGGGTCTGTGAGGACTGCGTTTACCAGAGCAGAGAGAGAGACAGGCTACCAACACTTGTAGAAGTTCAACTCTATTTTATTTAACTATGAGCTTTAAACTTCCTTGCACTGTGGGTTGACACTATGTTAAGTTGACTGGAGACCTGAGGCTAACCTGACCAGACTATGCTACCAGCACATGGTGGATGTTCGTGTTGCTGATCACGGGCTCGGGATGTCTCAGAGGCTGCATCCCGAGAGAGTGGGAAAACTAGTTCCCACTGTCTTTGTAGTGGCCGTGTCCTGTCTGGTGATTGGCTGCTGTGTTCTGTGTGTTGATTCGTCGTTCAATGTGTAAGTCAGTGTCTGTCTATGCACCATCATATACTTGTGTGTATATTATGACATCTCCCCCTTTATGAAAAAAAGTATGTGAACGTGGCAATAAATAGTGTGGTATGTGAATGTGCCTGACTATGTGGAGAGCATGTGAGCATATTTATATGACTATATACAAAATTTCTAACATATTTACACGGGGAGGTGTCCAGTGCAGATAGATTGTATGTAATAAAACGTAGGATATAAATAATAGTATGTCCAAACGAGCGAACAAAGAACCAGGGTAACAAAACAATCAGTCCATGAATTCAGTCAGTTCATAAATTCAGTCTCCGTGGTGGGCGATGAATTCTGGTTGACCGCCTCAAGGGTGGGTCGGGGGCCGCCTGTTCTGGAACGGGCGGGACTGTATCAGTCGCAGAGGGTGGCAACAGAAGATCGGTAGATCGGCGAGCTCTTGGACGGGCATGTCCTGAGGGTGAGGCAGGGCATCACGATCTGGTGGCGAGCGTGGAAGCAGCAGCAGTGCCCGCCTATTACGGCGAAGAAAAGATCCATCCTGCATACGAACCAGAAACGACCTGGGGGCCACTTGCTTGATTACGACAATGGTGGCAGACCAGCCACCTTCAGGGAGCTGAACACGAACCTGGTCATCAGGAACAAGAGCAGGGAGATCCGTGGCACTGGTGTCATACGCCGACTTGCATTGGGCTCGAGACAGTTGTATTCTTCGCAGGACCGGAAAGTTGTCCAGGTCTGGGACGTGTATTGCAGGCACCGTCGTCCGTAATGTGCGGTTCATTAACAATTGTTCTGGTGACAGGCCAGTGGACAAAGGAGTCAACCTGTAGGCTAGTAGTGCGAGGTAAAAGTCGGATCCCGCATCAGCCGCTTTGCACAGGAGTCGTTTGACAATGTGTACCCCCTTTTCAGCTTTGCCATTTGACTGGGGGCAGTGGGGACTTGAGGTGACGTGGGTGAAATTATACCGCCGGGCAAAGTTGGACCACTCCTGACTGGCAAAACACGGGCCATTATCGGACATGACTGTGAGTGGAATGCCATGGCAGGCAAACGTCTCCTTGACCGCTGCCAATGTGAGGTCATGCAGCCTAACCACCTCTGAGTAGTTATAGAAGTAATCCACAATGAGGACATAGTCCCGGCCTAGTACATGAAAAAGATCAATGCCAACCTTGGTCCATGGGGACGACACCAGTTTATGTGGCTGCAAGGTCTCTTTTGGCTGAGCTGGCTGGAACCGTTGGCATGTCGGGCAGTTGAGAACGGCGTTGGCGGTGTCCTGGCTGATGCCAGGCCAGTACACTGCCTCACGGGCCCACCGTCGGCACTTCTCCACCCCCAGGTGACCCTCATGGAGCTGCTCAAGGACGAGGTCCCTCATGCTGTGCGGAATGACGATCCTGTCCAACTTTAACAGAATTCCATCTACCACTGCCAGGTCATCTTTGATGTTGTAGTATTGCGGGCATTGGCCCTTGAGCCATCCATCTGTAAGATTGTGCATGACGCGTTGGAACAAAGGGTCATTGGCTGTTTCATGACGAATCTGGATGAGTCGTTCGTACATGGCGGGCAAGTTAGATGCGCAGAACTCAACATGAACATCAATTTGGCACACGAAGCCCGACGGCTCGCATGGCGTAGTGACAGAACGGGAGAGTGCATCGGCCACGATGAGCTCCTTACCTGGGGTGTAGACCAGTTCGAAGTCATACCGCCTGAGTTTAAGGAGGATGCGTTGCAGGCGCGGCGTCATATCTTTGAGGTCCTTCTGTTGACCAGTGGCCTGTGGTCCGTTTCGACCGTAAATTTGGGGAGTCCATATAAGTAGTCATGGTTTTGACAATTTCCATGAGGCGGCCCAAGCACTCTTTTTCGATTTGAGCATAGCGTTGCTCGATGGACATCATTGCACGCAATGCGTATGCGACTGGAGCCCATGAGAAGGAGTTGTCGCGTTGGAGGAGCACTGCTCCAATGCCGGACTGGCTCGCATCAGTGAAGATCTTCGTCTCCTTGGTGAGTTTCGCCCTGAGTTCACGCCACTCTTGCTCGTGAGCGGGGAGCCATTGGAATTCGGTGGTTTTCTTCACTAGATTGCGGAGAGCCGTGGTGTGGGATGAGAGGTTGGGGATAAACCTCCCCGGGAAGTTGACCATTCCCAGGAAGCGGAGGACCGCCTTTTTGTCCTCCGGTGTCTTCATGGCATTAATGGCCGACACCTTGTCTGCATCCGGCTGCACACCAAACTGTGATATGTGGTCGCTGAGGAATTTTATTTCTGTTTGACCAAAGGAGCATTTGGCTCTGTTGAGGCGGAGGCCATGCACATGGATTCTCCAGAAGATGCGTTGGAGGCGATCGATGTGTTCCTGCGGGGTGGTAGGCCAGACGATGATGTTGTCTACGTATACACGCACCCCTTCGATGCCCTCCATCATTTGCTCCATTATTCGGTGGAACACCTCCGAGGCTGAGATGATGCCAAACGGCATCCAGTTGTAACAATACCGGCCAAATGGGGTGTTAAAGGTGCAGAGCTTCCGACTGGATGCGTCAAGTTGCATCTGCCAGAACCCCTTGGAGGCATTCAGCTTTGTGAAAAATTTGGCGCAAGCCATCTCGCAGGTGAGTTCTTTGCGCTTTGGGATAGGGTAGTGTTCCCTCAGGATATTACGGTTCAAATCTTTGGGGTCGATACAAATGCGCAGTTCTCCTGATGGTTTCTTAACACACACCATGGAGCTGACCCAGTCAGTTGATTCCATTACTTTAGATATTACGCCCTGGTCCTTGAGGTCCTGCAGCTGCTGCTTGAGGCGGCCCTTGAGGGGCGCCGGCATGAGCCGCTGGCAGCAATGACATTGCCATTGTAGTCGAGAAGCTGGCAGGCAGATGGCAGAATGGTAGGCTTAACGTGGAGGCTGTCGAGGTCAGACCGTGCAATGAGGTTGGCTGAAGCACCAGTGTCCAGCCTGAATCGGATGCGAGATTTGTTGACCGTAAGTGCGGCACAGCACTCATCGTCCGGATCAATGCTCATCACTGGGAAGGGTTTGGCCTTTTTCTTTTGAAGTGCCGTGTGCTTGGTGATGATGCCCACCTGGAATGTGGATTTGAGATCCTTGGTGTCAGGGTCTGGAACCATGTTGGAGTCGGAATCTGTGACCGGTTGTTGTACGGTCCGGATGTCCCTGCACTGCTGGTGGGAGCGACGGGAGGCAGGTGTTTGAGCAGACCTGCACAGAGCTGCGCAGTGGCTAACCTTGCCACACTGGAGACAGCGTCGAGATTTAGCGGGGCATTGCCGCTTTAAGTGGGAGGAGCCACAGTTGTTGCACGACGTGACGTCAGAACGCTCAGTGCGCCACCGCGCATGCGCAGTGCGGTCATACGTAGTGCGCGCCTGCGCAGTTCGGTCTTCGGCCTCGCCGTCCCCTCGGTCATTGCGCGCATGTGCGGGAGCCCGGGAGAAGCGCGCAAAATGGCCGCCCTCATCCAGGCTCTGGCCCTGGAGCTGTTCTACGGCCTGCACCCGTTCTGCATCGTGGGGGCCTTGCCGCGCCGTCTCTGCCGCTTGACTGTGCGAGTATCGGTTAGTGGCGTGCTCATGCAGAACGCAGGTTCCGATGGCTATAGCGAGGGTGAGCTGTTTCACTTTGAGGAGCTGCTGGCGTAGGGGGTCCGATTACACACCGAAAACGATCTGGTCGCGGATCATTGAATCGGAGGTGGAGTCGTAATTGCAGTATTGCGCGAGGATGCGAAGATGGGTGAGGAAAGATTGAAAAGGTTCATCCTTACCCTGCAGAATTTATAGAACATAGAACAGTACAGCACAGAACAGGCCCTTCGGCCCTCGATGTTGTGCCGAGCAATGATCACCCTACTCAAACCCACATATCCACCCTATACCCGTAAACCAACAACTCCCCCTTAACCTTACTTTTATTAGGACACTACGGGCAATTTAGCATGGCCAATCCACCTAACCCGCACATCTTTGGACTGTGGGAGGAAACCGGAGCACCCGGAGGAAACCCACGCACACAGGGGGAGGACGTGCAGACTCCACACAGACAGTGACCCAGCCGGGAATCGAACCTGGGACCCTGGAGCTGTGAAGCATTTATGCTAACCACCATGCTACCCTGCTGCCCCAATTTGTTGAAAGACGTAGCGTTCAAAACATTCGTTGACTTCGATGTCACAGTGGCTGTCGAACTTGAGCAGGACTGTCTTGAACTTGGACCTTCAGCGAATGTGAGGGAATTGAAAATGTGGATGGCATGGTCCCCGGCCATGGAGAGAAGGAGAGCAATCTTTCTGGCATCTGAGGCAGCTTACAGGTCGGTGGCTTCGAGGTACAGTTGAAACTTCTGCATAAATATCTTCCAGTTGGCACCGAGGTTGCCGGCGATGCGGAGCGGCGGGGGAGGGTGGACGCTGTCCATACTACAGGATGGCTGATCGCTGGTCGAAGACAGACTATCTCAAGGTAGGTCCATCAAACTCTAACATCACGTACTGGTACCATGATGTGTTGGGTATGCTGGGTCTGCGAGGACTGCGTTTACCATAGCAGTGAGAGAGACAGGCTTCCAACACTTGTAGAAGTACAACTCTATTTTATTGAACTATGAGCTGTTAAACTTACTTGCCCTGTGGGTCGACACTATGTTGAGTTGACTGGAGACCTGAGGCTAACCTGACCAGACTATGCTACCAGTACATGGTAGATGTTCGTGTTACTGATCATGTGCTCTGGATGTCTCAGAGGCTGCATCCCGAGAGAGCAGGAAAACTAATGCCCTCTGGCTTTATAGTGGCTGTGTCCTATCTGGTGATTGGCTGCTGTGTTCTGTGTGTTGATTGGTCCTTCAGTGTGTCAGTCAGTGTCTGTCTATGCACCATCATATACTTGTGTGTATATTGTGACATTGGCGACATCGATTCAGTGGATCCAGGACTGACCTGCCCGATTCTCCACTGTCATCAGTGTTGCCTTGTGGGGGAGGGGGATCTCGTGACCCAAATGATGTTTCTGTGACCCCCATCGGTGGTCATGACCTGCAGTTTGGGAACCATTATTCCAGTGGTTGTTGGACTGGGGCTGCTGGAAGAGAAACCTTGTTGAGTTTCTGCATTTAATCCTGTAAAGAGGACACAGTGTGTATGTTGTATAGTGATGGTGGAGGGAGTCAATTTTTTAGGAGATAAGAACATAAGAACATAAGCACTAGGAGTAGGAGTAGGCCATCTGGCCCTTCGAGCCTGCTCCGCCATTCAATGAGATCATGGCTGATCTTTTGTGGACTCAGCTCCACTTTCCAGCTGGAACACCATAACCGTTAATCCTTTTTTCTAAAGAAAAATCTATCTTTATCTTAAAAACATTTAATGAAGGAGCCTCAACTGCTTCACTGGGCAAGAAATTCCATAGATTCACAACCCTTTGGGTGAAGATGTTCCTCCTAAGCTCAGTCCAAAATCTACTTCACCTTATTTTGAGGCTATGCCCCCTAGTTCTGCTTTCACCCGCCAGTGGAGACAACTTGCCCACATCTATCCTATCTATTCCCTTCATAATTGTATATGTTTCTATAAGAACCACCTGCATCCTTCTATATTCCAACGAGTACAGGCCCAGTCTACTCAACCCCTCCTCGTAATCCAACTCCTTCAGGTCTGGATTTAACCTAGTGAATCTCCTCTGCACACCCTCAGGTACGTCCTTTCTCAGGTAAGGAGACCAAAACTGAACACAATACTCCAGGTGTGGCCTCACTAACACCTTATACAATTGTAGCATAACCTCCCTAGTCTTAAACTCTATCCCTCTAGCAATGAAGGACAAAACTCCATTTGCCTTCTTAATCACCTGTTGCACCTGTAAACCAACTTTTTGAGACTCATGCACAAGCACACCCAGGTCTCTCTGCACAGCAGCATGTTTTAATATTTTATCATTTAAATAATAATCCCTTTTGCTGTTATTCCTATCAAAATGGATAACCTCACATTTGTCAACATTGTATCCCATCTGCCAGACCCTAGCCCATTCAATTAACCTATCCAAATCTCTCAGCAGACTTCCGGTATCCTCTGCACTTTTTGCTTTACCACTCATCTTAGTGTCGTCTGCAAACTTGGACATATTGCACTTAGTCTCCAACTCCAAATCATCTATGTAAATTGTGAAAAATTGTGGGCCCAACACTGATCCCTGAGGGGCACCACTAGCTACTGATTGCCAACCCATTAATCTCCACTCTTTGCTTCCTATTAATTAACCAATCCTCTATCCATGCTACCAATTTACCCTTAATACCATGCATCTTTATCTCATGCAGCAACCTTTTGTATGGCACCTTGTCAAAAGCTTTCAGGAAATCCAGATATACCACATCAATTGGCTCCCCGTTATATACCACACTGGTAATGTCCTCAAAGATTTCCACTAAATTAGTTAGGCACGACCTGCCCTTTATGAACCCATGCTGCGTCTGCCCAATGGGACAATTTCCATCCAGATTCCTTGCTATTTCTTCCTTGATGATAGATTCCAGCATCTTCTCTATTACCGAAGTTGAGCTCACTGGCCTATAATTACCCGCTTTCTGCCTACCCCGTTTTTTAAACAGTGGTGTCATGTTTGTTAATTTCCAATCCGCCGGGACCACCCCAGATTCTAGTGAATTTTGGTAAATTATCACGAGTGCATTTACAATTTCCCTAGCCATCTCTTTTAGCACTCTGGGATGCATTCCATCAGGGCCAGGGGGCTTGTCTACCTTTAGCCCCATTAGCTTGCCCATCACTACCTCCTTAGTGAAAACAATCATCTCAAGGTCCTCACCTGTCATAGCCTCATTTTCATCAGATGGATCATGTGCTGGTCAAACGTTCTCCTGGGTGATGTGGAGCACTTGGAATTTTGCTGCAGTTGTCCCTCCCGGGAAAATGGGAAGAATTCCATCTCACTCCTGATGTACCTGTGATGACACCCAGATTTCTCTTGCTTGGTCAGAGAGAGAATTGTAACCCATCAGCTACCGATGGTGAGAGAGGGTGCCAGTTTTGGAAGTGAAACCAAAATGGTAACTCTGGCAAAGTCTCCATCAGCGACTCTTGCAAACGCTTGAGTACAATTTGTTGACCCTCGCTCCTGTACATGTTACATTCACTGTTGCCATGACGTTGACAGTTAGAGCCACTGAAAACAACTCCAAATCTGCTGCTACCATTTGGCAGTTTTGTTGTAAACTTCCTATAGAGTCTCCATCTGTTGATATGTTGTTGCTTTGATGCATTTCAAGTTCATACAGGGTCAGTACACCATGTAGCTTTGGTCTTAGTCCTGCTCTTCTCTGTGACCAGAATCACCTTTCCTCTCTTCCTTCCCGTTGCTCTGTTCTCACCCAAATGTTGTGGCATTACTATTATTAAATTCAAGTACAGCTCATACCCATGCTGCAAAAAACATGATAAAACGGGAATATCCAAGTTACCTGAATTGGATCTGTTCCCCAGTAATTTGTGCAAGTTTGTTGAAATTTGCTCATAATACCTGACTCGCATTACATTAAACCCACATTGAATGATGTGCATTGGCAGTCACGTCTCTTCAATAAATTAATACGTTTCTGGTTCCTAATTGATATTAAAATTGGCATATATGTTCACCAAGTGAAAACAGTTAGTATTGATTTACTGAAATAAAAATAAGAGATTTCTTGTGCACCATCCCAAAATACCATATCTCTATGGGGACAATAAGACGTGTGTGGTTACACATGTTTGGAAGGAACAGGTGACTCATTGCCTGTGGTTCCCAATGTTCTCCACCATTGGGTTTTCCCTGCCTTGGGGCTGGGAGTGCTGTGTTACCTGCACCCTCCCCAACCAAGCCAAGCTCAATCAGGTCAAGCTCAATCAGGTTAAGCTCAAGAGCGTATTACCCAGTTACGATCAACATATCACCTGTTCCACCAGAGGCCGTAACATCCCGGACCACTGCTACATAAATATTATGATGTGGAGATGCCGGCGTTGGACTGGGGTGAGCACAGTAAGAAGTCTTACAACACCAGGTTAAAGTCCAACAGGTTTGTTTCAAACACGAGCTTTCGGAGCACGGCTCCTTCACCTGAAGAAGGAGCCGTGCTCCGAAAGCTCGTGTTTGAAACAAACCTGTTGGACTTTAACCTGGTGTTGTAAGACATAAATATTAAACATGCCTACCGCTCTATCGCCGCCCACACTTTGGAAAATCTGAACACAAGGCTGTGCTCCTGTTCCCGGCTTATAATCAAAAACTGAAGCGGGAGAATCCGTCAAAGAAAGTTGTGCATTGTTGGTCTGAAGAATCGGATGATAACCGACTGGACTGCTTAGAGTCAGTGGGCTGGTCAGTATTTAAAAACTCTGTGATCAGCCTGAACGAGTACGCCACTACAGTAACTGACTTCATTAGTAAGTGTGTAGAAGACTATGCCAAACAAGCAAATCCGTGTGTTTCCCAACAGGAAACCCTGGATGAACAGGGCTATCCACTGCTTGCTGAAGTCTAGGTCTGAGGCGTTCAAGTCAGGCGACCCTGACCTCTACAAGTAAGCCAGACATGATCTAAGGAGATCCATCAAAGATGCCAAAAGACAGTACTGGACCAAGTTCAAGTCCCAGGCTAGTCACATGGACCCCCGTCAACTATGGCAAGGTCTGCAAGACATAACGGGCTACAAGATGAAGGCATGTAAAATCGCCACTCGAACGCACCCCTCCCTGATGAGCTCAACGCATTCTCTGCATGCTTTGAACAAGAGGACAGCAAGAGCGAGCCCTCCGCCCCAAAAGCCTCTGATGAACTTGTATCTAAGATCACCATTGCAGAAGCCGGAGCAGCCTTCTCAAAGGTCAACCCACGGAAATC
The DNA here is from genome assembly GCF_902713615.1 of Scyliorhinus canicula. Classification (NCBI taxonomy): domain Eukaryota; kingdom Metazoa; phylum Chordata; class Chondrichthyes; order Carcharhiniformes; family Scyliorhinidae; genus Scyliorhinus; species Scyliorhinus canicula. Next base: position 132,887,452 of record NC_052152.1, on the reverse strand, counting down.
CACTGGCCCGGATGGGGTGCCCGGACAAGCACTCAGGTCTTGCGCGGATCAGCTGGCGGGGGGTATTCGCAGACATCTTCAATCTCTCTTTACAACAATCTGAGGTCCCTATCTGCTTCAAGAAGATGACCATCATCCCTGTACCAAAGAAAAGTCAAGCAGCGTGCCTTAATGACCATCGTCCAGTGGCATCCATCATCATGAAGTACTTTGAAAGGTTAGTCATGGCACGAATCAACTCCAGCCTCCCGGATTGCCTTGATCCACTATAGTTTGTCTACCTCTGCAACAGGTCCACAGTACACGCCATCTCCATGCCCCTGCACTCAACCTTGGAACACCTAGATAAGAAAGACACCTATGTCAGACTCCTTTTTATCGACTACAGCTCAGCCTTCAAGACCATTATTCCTACGAAACACATCTCCAAACTCCGTAGCCTGGGCCTCAACTCCTCCCTCTGCGACTGGATCCTGAACTTTCTAACCCACAGGCCACAATCAGTAAGAATAGGCAACAACACCTCCTCCACAATCATCCTCAACACCGGTGCCCCACAAGGCTGTGTCCTCAGCTCCTCCTATACTCCTTATACACCTATGGCCAAATGACCCACCAACTCGATTTTCAAATTTGCAGGTGGCACCACCATAGTGGGTCGGATCTCAAACAATGACGGGACAGAGTACAGGAATGAGATAGGGAATCTGGTGAACTGGTGCGACGACAATAATCTCTCCCTTAATGTCAACAAAACGAAGGAGATTGTCATCAACCTCAGGAAGCGTAGTGGAGAACATGCCTCTGTCTACATCAATGGGAATGAAGTAGAAAGGGTTGAGAGATTCAAGATTTTAGTGTCCAGATCACCAACAGCCTGTCCTGGTCCCCCCATGCCGACACTATAGCTAAGAAAGCCCACCAACGACTCTACTTTCTTAGAAGACTATGGAAATTTGGCATGTCAGCTACGGCTCTCACCAACCGTTACAGATGCATCATAGAAAGCATTCTTTCTGGTTGTATCACAGCTTGGTATGGATCCTGCTCTGCCCAAGACCACAGGAAACTACAAAAGGTCGTGAATGTAGCCCAGTCCATCACGCAAACCAGCCTCCCATCCATTGACTGTCTACAATTCCCGCTGCCTCAGAAAGGCAGCCAGCATAATTAAGGACCCCACGCACCCCGGACATACTCTCTTCCACCTTCTTCCGTCAGGTAAAAGATACCAAAGTTTGAGGTCACGTACCAACCGACTCAAGAACAACTTCTTCCCTACTGCCATCAGACTTTTCAATGGACCTACCTCGTATTAAGTTCATCTTTTCTCTACACCTTGCTATAACTGTAACATTATATTCTGCAGTCTCTCTTTCCTTCTTTATGTACGGTATGCATTGTCTGTATAGCATGCAAGAAACAATACTTTTCACTGTATACTAATACATGTGACAATAATAAATCAAACTAAATCCCCAAAAAAACAGCAACAGTTAAAGCGGACCCCACTAGACCCACTCTACTCTCTGCAGCCATTCACCTCTGGAAGCAGCAACATTAACTGTTTGGAAATGTGACCAGAAAGTCTCAATTTAGGAAGCTTGACAGCCAAAGTGGATAGCCATCAGCTTTGCTGTCCAGCAGCCAACAGTGGTCATGATTGGGACTATAAGCTGTCCAGCCACAATGAGGAGCCCAGACTGACAGTTAAGTCCAGGTTTCATCAGGGCCAGGTTAACAAGCCCTGGCCAGGGGCCGGGTTCCAGGGACTCGGAATGGAGGATGGAAGGGGGAAAGCCTTGCAGGACCGTGCCTCCTATGGGCCAATGGGGCTGTGCATTACCTGACCGATATGGGCCTCCCCTGCTGTGAGGGTAACACCAATGGTGACCATGAATTCACTGCTTCATGACCTCAATAGGGCCAAGGTCAGATGGATTTTACTGGCTGGCAGGAGAGTGTATAATCCAGCACCTCAAGTCTGGGTCTGTTGTGGACAATTTGACAGAGATTGATTGTTGTATTTTGTCAATGACTCCATTCCCATTGGATCAAATGAGTTACGGGACAGCAGGTGGTAAACTAGATGAAAACAAAGGCTGGCAATCTGAAATAGGAACAAAAAAACCCAGCAGATCAGACAGCATCTGTGGAGAGAGAAACAGGGTTAACGATGACCTTTCATGCAGACCATCAGGTCTTTGACCTGAAACGTCAACTCTGTTTTCACTTCATCGATGCAGCCGGTGCTGAGTTTTTCCAGTCTTTTGTGAACTTGGTGAGCCTCGTCTTTTCATGCCTTTACAATTCCAAATTCTTGGTACGTACGACCGGAGCATGAAAGCGTTCATTGTTCGGGCAGTGTAAAGGCAGCCTTCCTTTGGTCTAAATCCGTGCCTATGGGGTCTGTGATGTTGACGCTGGATAGCAAAAGTTAAATGTGAAAAAGTAAAATGTGCCATTCTCCAGCATCCACATCCATCCCTTACCAAGAGCATAGAAAATAATCTGAAAAAATATGTTCTTGTCATCGACGAGAGGATCGCAGGAATGTATCCCAAGCATGATGTAAAATATGGCTTGGGTGACACGTTCTGTCTCCAGTCATTCCTCATTCAGAGCCTGTTCATTTGTCTTTCCATTGCAGGGAGATGTGGGTTTGGCTCCAGTCCACAGTATAACTCTGCTCCTTGGAATATAGTTTTGTTCCCAGCAGAATACCGGTATGCATTGTGGATTAAGGAACTCTTAGATGTGGTTTTTGGAGAAAGTATTTCTCAGAGGCTCATTGACATGATGTCAATTATCCCGGGGGACTTTCTGAAACTTCAGTTAAGAAGAATATTTTCTCACAAAGTAATCCTTATTATTTTTTCATGCCAGAGCCGAAATTGGCAGGAATCTCCTGGCTGTGCGAGTAGAAACTCAAATTGGCAATGCTTGAAGTCAACAGCTGAATAGATCATAGAGAGTACAGTTCAGAAAGAGGGGAAAACAGGGCTCATTCTGCGAATGAATGCTCTGAGGGATCAGGAGTTCATAGGCCTGTAGTTCCTGATTTTCCAAAAATAATGAATATTAATCAATGAAAAAATCCACAGCGAGTTTATTCTTGTTTTCCCTTCTTTATTGGTTTTCATCATCTGAATGCAAGGACTGGAATAACCCAATCCATAAATCCATAAAGCTTTACTGAAACACCACTCAGGAACATTCATCCAGTATTGAGTGATACAACATTGATCATCAAAAAATGATAACTAAAACGGCTTTAATTGTTTTGACACTGGCTCCGTTTCAAAAGAAAGATTTGGTTTTGTAGACAGCCCAAAGAGCTCTACAGTCAATGAAGTAGCACCTGGGAAAATATAGGAAATTCAGCAAGCAATTTGTACACAGTAGGATCCCGAAAACAGCCGTGTGAAGGCAGCAAGAGCTGCGTGCAAGGCAGGTATCATTGGTATTGATTTGAGGGTGAGATGGCATATCTGGATATTAGGAGCGAGTCTGATTGTCAGGAATTGGCTGCTGGGTGAGTCATGTGGGTGTGGTCCATTGAGTAGTGTGAGAGGCTAGAGGGTAGGAGGTGCCAAGTCATAGAATCATAGTATCCCCACAGTGCAGATGGAAATCATTTGGCCCACTGAGTTTGCAACCACCCTCTGAAAGAGCACTATACCTAGGCCCACTCCACTGCCCTATCCCTGTAACCAAACCTGCACATCTTTGGGCAGTAACGGACAATGTAGCATGGCCAATCCACCTAACCTGCACATCTTTGGATATGGGCAGAAAGTGAAAACTCCACACAGTCACCCAAGGCCAGAATTGAACTCGGGTCACAGGTGTGGTGAGGCAGCAGAGCTAACTACTGTGCCACCGTGCCACCATCACAGGCATTGATCACCCACCTGAGGTCATTAGGTATCTTGTGGCACTGTTGCCTGGTGATGATTAGGAGAAGATGATGAAATGGGAGGGGGTGTTATTGGTTAAGGAAATTGTGTCATTGGTAATGATGATGCAGATCGGCGATGAGGGAGATGATGGAATTTGGATTGTATTGGATTGGATTTGTTTATTGTCACGTGTACCGAGGTACAGTGAAAAGTATTTTTCTGAGAGCAGCTCAACAGATCATTAAGTACAAGGGAAGAAAAGGGAATAAAAGAAAATACATAATAGGGCAACACAAGGTATACAATGTAACTACATAAGCACCGGCATTGGATGAAGCATACAGGGTGTAGTGTTAATGAGGTCAGTCCATAAGAGGGTCATTTCGGAGTCTGGTAACAGCGGGGAAGAAGCTGTTTATGAGTCTGTTCGTGCGTGTTCTCAGACTTCTGAATTTGGGATATGTCGTGGAAACGAATGTCGAGTGGAGGGAATACCCCAGGAATTGGGCATTGGGACCTAGTGGCAGAGCACTTGCCACATCCAGGGAAAAAAGATTTGAATTGTCTCTTTAAAAAAAAGTGTGATTGGAATAATAAAAAAATGAAGGTAGTTAAGGTACATTTGGAGGACGTTAATTATCGCCCAGAAATGAACTGGCCTGCTCAGTGATGAGCACCAAAATCACAAATGAATTCCAGTCAGTGCAATGTGTGGGAAACATATTATATCCCTTGGGTCTTCATAACGCATTCTGTTTATGTCATGCATTAAAAATTAATTAAGTAAAGTTAATTAGCTAACGAGGTATAATAGATGGGTTTGATGGCAAGCAAAACTCCTATGAGGTTTGGTTGCAGTATAGTTGGAGTCAAGGCTAGTCTTGATCTGACCATTGTTGTGTGGTAATGGTTTGGAGCAATTACTTGTTTGAATATTAGCATTAGATGAAGTTTCAATGACCATAAAATGCAGGAATGTCATCCCCATGAAATATGAAAAATATTTAATGTTATCGGCTTCATTGTATGCGGTGTTACGAGTCGAGTACAATGGTTGACTTGGCTGACGATTGATAGACTCCTTTTTTATACTGAACCAATGCCCAATTAAATGAGACATAAAGAGTTATTTCTGGAATATCATTAGGGTGGCATGCTGCTTCATCAGTCATATATCACCAGACATTTTTGGCTTACAGATTTCTGGCACTGGGAAACTGCCTAATGTTAGTTGAATAGAAAGCAGAAGTGATGACATTTTAACAGCCACTGAAACAATTGTCCCCTTGTTTGTTCCATTATCCTAAATGAGTGTATCCATTTTTCTCCATAACCTCAGATTTCCAGCCATTCCTCAAAAACACCATTGAACACTGGTTACGTAAGGAACATACGCTTGTTCTGTACACAGTCAGATTAGCTAATTAACACTCTTTTCCCCACAGTCATACCGATCAATACCAAAACAATTACATATATCTGGAAATAAACTCTGCTCTTATCCCCATTGACTGTCTCCTGATTGATCTGCGAATCATTTAAATAATGTTTTACAATTACAGAATGCTGCACTCATTTGTTCTGACATGGTTATAGGTCAGTTACTTTGGGCGAACAACATCAATGATTCATTTCAGTGGTGCGCACTGATGGCCTAAGGAAATTACAGCACAAGCAGAATGGTAGAATCATGCAGCACACAGAATAACCATTTGGCCCATCATGCCTATGCTGGCTCTTTGAATGATCTCTCCAATTAGTCACAGACCTGCTCTTTCTGAACAGCCCTGCGCATTTGTTTCCATTCCAAGTATGTATATGTATGTATGTGTGTGTGTTGTCACACAAGGGAGTAATGAGGAAATTGGGTCCAGAAACGAGACCCCAATGCAGCAGGCACTTTAGGGGTTAAACAGAATGAGGGGGAAAAAAACCTGGGATATACCCTCATCTGACTGAGTTATATTGCCCCAGTCAGGCTTAAGCTAATTAGTAGAAATAGACAGGATGCCTCAGATGCATTGTTCTTCTGGATAATCCTGTCTGACCTGCTATTAGCCTATTACAGAGTTTGATGGCCTCTTTGTCCAATGGGAGGTTAGTTGCATATCAGTAGTATAGCTCTGTTCTTTTCTATGAACTGGAGTGGGAAATCAAACAGCCAAGATAGCGCTGAGTTCAAGTCTGGACACCCTAAGAGAGAACCTTTGATTGAGGAAATGGCTGGGTGGAGCTTTGTGTGAGAGAGAGAGAGAGAGAGAGAGAGAAAGTGCTATTCTGAACAGTTACAGAGTAGAAGTCTTTGGAAATTGAGTGAGAGAGGCCATGAAATTTGCGAAAGAGAAGGCTTTAGAAATCATAAGATCATAAGACATAGATGCAGAATTAGGCCATTTGGTCCATCAGGGCTGCTCTGCCATTTAATCATCCCCATTCTCCTGCATTCTCCCCATAACCTCTGATCCCCCTAATAATCAACAACCTACCTATCTCTGTAATAAAGAGACTCAGTAATATGACCTCCACAGCCTTCTGTGGCAAAGAATTCCACAGATTCATCACCCTCTGGCTGAAAAAATTCCTCCTCATCTGAGTTTTAAAGAATCGTCCCTACAGTCCGAGGATGTGCCCTCGGGTTCTAGTTTTTCTTTCTCATGGAAACATCCTCTCCATGTCCCTCTATCTAGGCTTCTCGATATCCTGCATGTTTCAATAAGATCCCCCCTCATCCTTCTAAACTCCATGGAGTACACACCCAGAGTCCTCAACTGCTCCTCAAATGACAAGCTCTTCATTCCAGGGATCATTCTTGTGAACCTCCTAATCTGAGTTTTAAAGGATCGTCCCTTCAGTCCAAGGATGTGCCCTCGGGTCCTTTCCAAGACGAGCACATCCTTCGTTGGATACGGCCAAGAGAGGTCATGAAAGTTGCCACCAAGGAAGGCTTTGGAAAAGGGTTCTGAACGAATGTCACTAACAGAAGAATAATTGCTTTGTAAACGCAAGTAGTACCTTTGTCTGCCTATGAAAGTGGCATGGAAGATGCATGTTTTGTTACAGTATGGTTTAATGTGAACTAGTGTGTTAAGATTAAGAAACTACATGTAATTTGCTATTGTTAGGGTCAAAGTTTAAAAGTTTAAAGATTGTTTTCTTTTCTTTTGTTTTAGTCAAATGTATTTATAAAATAACCAAGCCCAATTTCTTATACTATCACACCTGGAACGAATCAATCTTTCAACACCACCTTAAAACTGAAAAAGGTATGGTCCTGGTCCAGTCTCTTAGCCTCTGCTGATTGCTAACCTGGCATCCGTAACAAATTGGGGGCTTGTGGCCAGGATTCTTACATATAATTCCTTGTTTGGTTTGGGGTTATAGAACCTAAAGACAGTTAGTGTGTGTGAATCAATGCATTCTTTCCAGGTTTGCAATATTGAATGGGGACTGACTGGAGATGTCCCTTACAGTTGCAAAAGATGTCCAAGGGATGCAGGAAATAACTCAGGAGGAGGGACAAGGGAAATAGAAAACCAAGCTGTTGAGTTTGGCAGAGAAACTGCAGTTAGCCCTGCTAAAAGGGGCAAAGAAGGCAGAGATAATACAAATCATGGCTCAATATTTAAACATAGCAGTGACACAGTTTAACCCATTAGAATTAGTTTGAATCCAATTAAAATAAAAGAATTGGAAATGCAGCAAAAAACTGAGAGAAATGGAAATGGCAAATGAAGCCAAAGGAAAAGAGAGGTGTATTCAAAGGGAAATGGAAAGGGAAAAGACTGAAATGGAACGAGAAAGTTTAGAAAAGGGAGAGAGAGAGAGATTGGCCATTGAAGAAGCAAAGGAAAAAGAAAGAGAATGTGAACTTCGGAAACTAGCAAAGAGAGCAAAAGCGTAACATGTTGGAGGCAAAGGCAGGAGGTGAGGAAGTTTCAGGGGAAGAAGAAATACCCCTGATTCAATGGTTTAGTCGGGATATGTTTTAATATATACAAGCTTTCCAAGATTCGATGAGAATGATGTTGAAGCATACTTTATGTGCTTTGAGAAAGTAGCAAAACAATTGAGTTGGGCATAGGCCATGTGGGTGGCGTTGGTTACCACAAAGTTGGTAGGTAGAGCTAGAGATTTGTTTGCCTCACTATCAGAGGAGGTATCTGGGGATTATGATGTGGTGAAGAAAGCCTATAGACAGAAGTTTAGAAATCTAAAAAAAGAAGCAGGTCAGATCTATATAGAATTTAAAATAATTAGTTTTTTAAATTACATTTCTTTTCCAATTAAAGGGCAATTTAACGTGGCCAATCCATCTACCCTGCACATCTTTGGGTTGTGGGGGTGTGACCCCCACAAACAGGGGGAGAATGCGCAAACTCTACATGGACAGTGACCTGGGGCCGGAATCGAACCCAGATCCTTAATGCCGTGAGGCAGCAGTACTAACCACTACGCCACTGTGCCGCCCTGAATTTGAAAGAATTAAACAAGCTGATTTTGATAGGTGGACAAGAGCACTGAAAATAAACCAAACGCATGAGGAACTTTGGGAAATAATTATTTTCAAGGAATTCAAAGATTCACTTCCTGCAGTTGTGAGAACTCATGTGGAAGAGCAGAGAGTGAAAATAGCTAGACAGGCCACAGAAATGGCGCAGAATTGGTTCATAAAGCAAAGTTTAGTGTCTGACATCAATTCAAATCTACAATGGATAGAACCTGGGGACATGAGATATTCACGGGGGGGGGGGGGGGTCCATGCAGAGGAGGTGTAGTTGGTGAGCCTCCCATCCTTGGTCACCTTGGAGTCATGTCTCCGTAATCCCAACTATATCATATCTCTTTACTTCTATCTGTGCAACTAATTCATCCATTTTTATTTTGAATGCTCCACGCGTTCAGATACAAAACTTTAACGCTAGTGCTTTTAACATTCCTTGTTCCATCCCTGCTATTTTGTACAATGTTATTATCTAATACAGGCTCTTGAATTCTCTGCCTATCACTTTTCTTATTCTCCCTTCTGTCATTTTCTCTTGTTCTTGATTCCCCTGCTCTGAATCCTTACATAAGTTCCCATCCCCCTGCCATATTAGTTTAAACCCTCCCCAACCACTCGAGCAAGTACCCCTCCCCCCAAGGACATTAGTATTAGTCCCGATCCTGCCCTGGTGTAACCCGTCTAGTTTGCACAGGCCCCACCTCTTCCACAACCGGTCCCAATGCCCCAGCAATATGAAACCTTCCCCCTCACACCATCTCTTCAGCCACGTATTCATCCAATACATCCTCCTATTATTTCAACTCTGACTAGCACATGGCACTGGTTGTAATTCTGAGATCACTGCCTTTGAGGTCACACTTCTCAACTTTCTTCCTAACTCCCAATAATCTGCTTTCAGGGCCTCATCCCTTTTATTACATATGTCGTTCATACCGATGTGCACCATGACCGCTGGCTGTTCACTCTCCCCCTCCAGAATGCCCTGTAACCGCTCTGAGACATCCTTGACCCTAGCACCAAGGAGGCAACATGCCATCCTGGAACCTCATTAGTGGCCACAGAAATACCTATCTCTTTCCCTTACAATTGAATCCCCTATAACTATTGCATTCCCATACTTTTTATTCTTCCCCTCTGCAGCAGAACCAACCGTGGTGCCGTGAGTTTGGCTGTTGCTGTTTTCCCCAGAGAGGCCATTCCCCTCAACAGTATCCAAAACGGTATATCTGTTTTGCAAGGGAATGGCCACAGGAGATTCCTGCATTGCCAGCCTAGCTCTCTTGCTCTGCCTGGTGGGTCACATATTTCCTTCCTGCCTGTGGAGTCTGAACCTGCGGTGTGACCACCTCTCTATACATGCTATCCACAATACTCTCTGCCTCACGAATGCTCCACAGTGTACCCTTCCTCTGCTCCAGCTCCGATACTCGGGTTTGCAGGAATTGTAGCCGGAGACATTTCCAGCACAAATGGGGCACTGGAAATGATCCCGGCCTCTCACATGGAGCAAGAGGAGCTCCTGCAATGGCTTACCCCTTTAATTTAAGCCTTTGGAGGATGCATGATATTCAATTAAATCCAATTCTCTATTGCCCTTCTTTCCTTGTCCTCGTTACTACCAATCATAGCCCTTACAGATTATAAACTGTTAGCGGAAGAAATTGCCATATGTGTCAGGATTGGTATAATAAAGATGTCTCAAAGTATTGTAATAGAACAGGTCAAGGGCAAACCAGCAGGCAAGGGGTTAAACGTATACCAAGTCACCCACATTGGAAATGATTTAATCATCTCACAGAGCATTTGAATATGAAAAGGAAAACACAGGCGGCCCCAGTAAGTTTAAGTCCAACACATTCACACCTCTTCTAGAAGTTAAATATGTTAAGCACAAACCCATGAGATTGTAAGGAAACATTGTATTCTTTAATCGTTTCCCCATTACGGGGACCAGAAAATATGCATACTGATCACTTTGCATTTTTCCGAATGATTCAGTGACGTCAATACCTGCTTGTGACTCCGACAAACTTTAAATATATATGCATGTAATTCTGAGGACAGGCTGAGCTGAATTTTGTGAGCTACAGGTTGGTCACGGAGTCTGTCTCTCCTGCGTGCATACGGTTTTTCCGAATTAAACAAAGTGTAACCACACGGTCAAGAACTGACTTTGAGATTTTTCTTCCCTCCAACATCAACCACAAAACTTATTTTCAAACTATAATTGATGAAAATTGTAAAGACTTACTGACCTTGCCCACTACTTACATTACATCATTGGGTAGCAATGTTGCTTTACAGCACCAGGGTCCCAGGTTCGATTCCCACCTTGGGTCACTGTCTGAGTCGAGTCTGCGCTCCACTCTGCACATATAGTAAAAGCCATTGGCATATCACAACGGACCTGACCCGGTATTGTTCGATGGCCCTGGCGATTCTATGCCTCCCCTGTTAAGAATTCCTGATGGCGAGGTTCACCTGTACTTTTAAAAAGCCCCATGGCTGATGAGGGAGAGAAAGGAGGTTGGACACAGGGCAGCACGGTAGCACCGGGGCAGCACGGAATCTCAGTGGTTAGCACTGTAGCATTACAGCGCCAGGGTCCCAGGTTCGATTCCCAGCTTGGGAATGTCTGTGCAGAGTTCTCCTCGTGTCTGCGTGGGTTTCCTCCGGGTGCTCGGGTTTCCTCCCGAAAGACGTGCTTGTTAGGTGAATTGGACATTCTGAATTCTCTCTCTGTGTACCCGAATAGACGCTGGAGTGTGGCGACTCGGGGATTTTCACAGTAACTTCATGGCAATGTTAATGTAAGCCTACTTGTAACAATAAAGGCTATCATTTTTATTATTACTATTCAGCTCTCTTGTAGCCTCAGCTGCAAAAGTGCAAGACCACACTCTGAAGATTTAAAAGATACAAAGCAAGGAGAAAAAGTAAAGAGCACCTCTTCCACTCTGCAGTGAATCCCACTCTGCTTCAAATTCCCAAATGTAAAGCTCACTCCAGATGTGGATTCTCTCCCACTGCTCGTGTGCAAAGCTCACTGCGAGTGTGCTTGAAGCTCTTTACTAAAATAGAGCTGAGATTGTCTGAGCTGACTCACACACCAATTATCCTTCAAATGATGTCATCAACACTTCTTGCCTGCTAACCAGGCTTTAGGAGATTGACAGATAACTGGCAGTCAACTATTTGGGCAGCACGGAAGCACAATGGGTAGCACTGTTCCTTCAGAGCTCCAGGGTCCCAGGTTCGATTCCCGGCTTGGATCACTGTCTGTGTGCAGTCTGCACGTTCTCCCCAAGTCTGCGTGGGTTTCCTCCGGGTGCTCCGGTTTCCTGCCACAAATCCCGAAAGACATGCTGTTCGATGAATTGGACATTCTGAATTCTCCCTCTGCGTACCTGAACACAGGCGCCGGAATGTGGCGACAAGGAACTTTTCACAGTAACCTCATTGCAGTGTTAATGTAAGCCTATTTTTGACAATAAAAGATTATTATTATTTGGGGCAGCGCCTTATTAACCTATTAACTGGACAACTAAAGTTAGAGAAAAGGAATAGATTTATCAATTCAATCCCCATTCTGCTTCAAATTTCCAAGTTTAAAGCTCACTCAGACTGTGACCTCACTCCAGTTGTTGCCTCTCTCCCACTGCTCGTGCGCAAAGCTCACTTGGGACATACAGGGGCTGGTTTAGCTCACTAGGCTAAATCGCTAGCTTTTAAAGCAGACCAAGCAGGCCAGCAGCACGGTTCGATTCCCGTACCAGGTGCCGGAATGTGGCGACTAGGGGCTTTTCACAGTAACTTCATTGAAGCCTACTCGTGACAATAAGCGATTTTCATTTTCATTTCATTCAAAAGTAATTACACAGGATATAGCTGTCAGAAATGATGTTCCCATTAAGCAACACCCATGCAAGTTCAATCTATTAACTAGAGTACAGGTACAAATAGAGATGGCTGATATACGTAAACGCAAAACAGAACGCCTTGACAGAGTTAATGAAGGACAAACTATCAATCAGAGCCCAGTTAAATCTGTTTCATATTGATGTGAATAAAAGCCTTGCAAATCAAAGATCTGAGGGGGCTTAAACCCAGTTGATGTGGTTTTCCCTTTTTAGGAATTTGCAGGTGCTGCTTGCTCTGCCTTAGCCAGCAGGTGTGTTGCAGACGTGAGTTTTAAAGCAGCAATTTTCTATCACTGTCTCCGTCTGGACTGCTCTCTATCTTCCAGACAGGGATCTCTACAATGGGGCCTGTGAGACAGGAGTCTCTGTGATAGGGGATTTCCAGACAGGGGTCTTTTAATGGGGGGCTTCCAGGCAGCGGTCTTTGTAATGGGGGGCTCCAAGCACGGGTCTCTGTAATGGGGGTCTTCCAGACATGGGTCTCTTAATGGGAAGTTTCCAGGCACTGGTCTCTGGATTAGGGGGCTTCAAGGCATGGGTCTTTGTAATGGGGGGCTTTCAAGCAGCGGTCTTTGTATTGGGGTCTTCCAGGCAGGGGTCTTTGTAATGGTGGTTTCACTTATAGATTCATAGAATTTACAGTGCGGAAGGAGGCCATTCAGCCCATCGAGTCTGCACCGGCCCTTGGAAAGAGCACCCTACTTAATCCCACACTTCCACCCTATCCCCATAGCCCAGTAACTCCACCTAACCTTTTAGAGGCTAAGGGGCAATTTATCACGGCCAATCCACCTAACCTGCACACCTTTGGACTTGTGGGAGGAAACCGGAGCACCCGGAGGAAACCCACGCAGACATGGGGAGAAAGCGCAATCTCCACACAGACAGTCACCCGAGGCTGGAATTGAACCTGGGTCCCTGGAGCTGTGAAGCAGCAGTGCTAACCACTGTGCTACCGTGCCACCCGGTGACGGAGTTTCTGGTGGGAGTCTCTCTTATGGGGTCTCTGATGGAGGCCTCTGTAATGAGGGTTCGGTGGTGTGGTTTTGGTCACACTTGTACTGTGGGGGGGTCCACAAATTCTTGTGGTGGGGGCGGAACTGTGTTACGGGGTGGGTGAGGGGCCCAGCACCGGAACTTGCTATCAGACAGCCTGCTCAAAATGGCGGTCCCGATAGCAGGACTCGCAGTGGAATCTCTCGCAATCCCCGGCATGCATAAATTTGCATGGCAACGGATTTCGACTCACCTTTGGATTTCTGCTTCGAGCACGAGTGCAAATCAATGGTGATTTATCTCCGACAGGAGAACGTTGGGCAGGATTCTCCGATTTGGAGGCTATGTCCCCACGCCGGCGTAGGAACGGTGGCAGGTAAAATGGCGCAAAATGGCCACCGATTCCCCGTTTTGCTGTGGGGCTCGCAGGAAGGCAGCGTAGAGCACCCGGCTCTAGATCCGATACGGAATTGCCGGGTCTGTGGCCACGCATGGCACGGTGGTGGCCTGCAGCGGTCGGCTGTGCAACATGGCGGAGGCCGCTCGCGGACCTGGCCCGCGAAATAGTCCGCCCCTTCGGCCGACTCGCGGACCCCGAACCTCCCCAACACAGTGTCCCCAGCCCCAAATAATGTCCCCCCCTTCCAGCGGATCGGCCCTCCCCCGACTGTGGTGGCCCTGGACTGAGTCCACAGCCACCACGCTGAGTTCCCGACAGGTGAGACCATGAGAGACATACGCCATCGGGAACTCGGCCTATCGGGAATGGAGCATTGGGGGTCGGGCCTCAGGCAATGGACTGAGCCAGTGGATACGTGGCGCGGCGTAATCTGCGAGTATACAACTTTGGAGGGGGAGGTGCATTGCCAAAGCGGCGCCGCCCCCGATTCTGCATCAGCGATTTCAGCGACCGAAGAATCCAGCCCAATGTCTCCAAAATGGAGAGTTCAGCCCATTAAATTACACACATTTAAAACGATACCTTATTTCTAATAGAACAGTACAGCACAGAACAGGCCCTTCGGCCCTCGATGTTGTGCCGAGCAATGATGACCCTACTCAAACCCACGTATCCACCCTATACCCGTAACCCAACAACCCCCCCCCCATAACCTTACTTTTTAGGACACTACGGGCAATTTAGCACGGCCAATCCACCTAACCCGCACATCTTTGGACTGTGGGAGGAAACCAGAGCACCCGGAGGAAACCCACGCACACACAGGGAGGACGTGCAGACTCCGCACAGACAGTGACCCAGCCGGGAATCGAACCTGGGACCCTGGAGCTGTGAAGCATTTATGCTAACCACCATGCTACCGTGCTGCCTGCCTATGTTTACCAATACAAGTTCTAATACCAATACCTATGTTCTAATGTTTACCAATACAAGTATAAATCCCTTAAAACTACCTTTGCTTTTCTAACATAGAAAGACGACTCGATCTCCCCTCAGATTTTGCACTGGTATATAACCACATTATCCCGAGCTTGGGCCTTGGGGTAAACATCTGCTGGAGAATAATTTAATCACCTTTTCCAATGTGTTGGGGAAAAAACACTTAAGAAATTCAAAATCGTGGAGGGAGAGCTGTAAAACCTTTAGACATCCTAGTCTGTTCCTGGGGTAAAGTCAGGCCTGAGCAACTCAATGATGGTCGCATTGCACCATGACCATAGTCAGAATTTAACGCTGTTTAATGGGTGTGCCCAATCCAAAAGCCCGTGAAATTGCAGGAGAAAACATCATCACACACTCGTGCAATATGTCAATCGCTGGGAGTGTGTGAGAATCGGAAATCTGCCCACTGACAATCAAGCAGGTAATTTATCCCATTAAGGAACCAATTGACGATAATTTTACATGGCCCGTCTGCCTTTACGATTGGCGGGTGGGCCGATTGACCAAGCGGTTTTTGTATTTAAGCTGCAGTCTCGATTCAGGGTGGGATCTGATACAGAGCACGTTATCACTTGGATTTAGATTTAGATTTGTTTACTGTCACGTGTACCGAGGTATAGTGAAAAGTATTGTTCTGTGTGCAGCTCAGACAGATCATTCCGTACATAGGGCAAACATAAAATGCACAATGTAAATACATAGACATTTGCATCGGGTGAAGCACACAGAAGTGTAGTACCACTCGGTAGAGAAGATGTGCGTGAAGACATCAGATCAGTCCATAAGAGGGTCGTTTAGGAGTCCGGTAACAGTGGGGAAGAAGCTGTTTTTGAATCTGTTTGTGCGTGCGTGTTCTCAGACTTTTGTGTCTCCTGTCTGATGGATGAAGTTGGAAGAGTGATTAAGTCGGGTGGGAGGGGTCTTTGACTATGCTGCCCGCTTTCCCCAGGTAGCGGAAGGTGTAGACAGAGTCAATGGATGGCAGGTAAGTTTGTGTTATGGACTGGGCTGTGTTCACGACTCTCTGTAGTTTCTTACAGTCTTGGGCCGAGCAGTTGCCATACCAGGCTGTGATGCAGCCAGATAGGATACTTTCTATGGTGCACCTGTAAAAGTTGGTAAGAGTTAATGTGGACATGCCGATTTTCCATAGTTTCCAAGGAAGTATAGGCACTTTTGTGCTTTCTTTTTTTTTTTTAAATAATTTTTATTGAAAGAGTTTTTCCATACAAACATTACCCCTACTGATTTTTAAATTATTTACAACACAATCCCTCTAGGCAAATGTCCCTCCCACGCCCGCCCTCTCGGGCGCGCACCAGTCCTCCCCCCCCCCCCCCCCCCCCCCCAGGCAACCTTGAACAAACAAGGCAGCCTACAGTTTCCGACATGAGCAGCGAGCAGACTTGCCCGCGTACAGTCGTGCATGTCCCCCCACGACCCTTACTTACTGCCCCCCCTCCCCCCCCTCCCCTCCCCCCCTCCTCCCCCCCTCCCTCTCCCCCCCCCTCCCCTTCCCCCCCCTCCCTCTCCCCCCCCCTCCCCCCCCCCGCCCCCCCCCCCCCTCCCCTCCCCCCCCCCCCCCCCCCCCCGGGTTGCTGCTGCCACGACCCCGTACGCCTATCTCTGATCTAAAAAGTCAAGGAAAGGTTGCCACCGCCTGGCGAATCCCTGTACCGACCCTCTCAGGGGCAAATTTGATCCTTTCTAGCTGAATATAGCTAGCCATATCGTTAATCCAAGTTTCAACGCTTGGAGGCCTCGCGTCCTTCCATTGAATTAATATCCTTCGCGAGCACTAGGGACGCAAAGGCCAGTATTTCCGCCTCCCTGGCCTCCTGTACCCCCGGTTCTACCCCGACCCCAAAGATCGCAAGCCCCCATCCTGGTTTGACCCTGGACCCCACCACCTTCGACACCGTCCCTTGCCACCCCCCTTCCAGAACCCTTCCAGCACCGGACATGCCCAGAACATATGCACATGGTTCGCTGGGCCCCCAGAACATCTGACACACCTGTCCCTCACCCCCAAAGAACCGGCTCATCCTTGTCCCCGTCATGTGAGCTCTATGCAGCACCTTAAATGAATGAGGCTCAGCCTCGCACACTAGGAGGAAGAATTGACCTTCTCCAGTGCATCCGCCCACGTCCCGTCTTCTATCTGCTCTCCCCAGCTCCACTTCCCACTTGGCTTTCAGCTCCTCCCCTGATGCTTCTTCCGCCTCCTGCATTATCTTGTAGATGTCTGATATCTTCCCCCCTCCGACCCAGACCCCCGAGAGCACCCTATCACTCGCCCCCTTACTGGGAGCAGGGGGAACCCCTCCACCTGCCGCCTAGCAAATGCCTTCACTTGTAAATATCTGAACATGTTTCCCGTGGGAGCTCAAACTTCTCCTCCAGCCCTCCCAGGCTCGCAAACCTCCCCTCTATAACAGGTCCTTCAGCTGCCGTATGCCCACCCTGTACCAGCGCTTGAAATCCCCCGTCGATGTTCCCCTGATGAATCTATGGGTTCCCTCTTATTGGCGCCGCCAACAGACCTCCCAGTTCCCCCCTGTGTCGCCTCCACTGCCCCCATATCTTGAGGGTGGCCGCCACCACCGGGCTCGTGGTGTACCTCGTGGGGGGGAGCGGGCCATGGTGCCGTTACGAGGGCCCCCAGGCTTGTGTTGCCACAGGACCCCTCTCCATTCGTTTCCAAGCTGCGCCCCCTCCCTTCCATCATCCACTTGCGCACCATTGACACATTTGCCGCCCAGTAATACCCCGAGAGATTGGGGTAGTGCCAGCCCTCCACTGTCCCTACTTCCGCTCCAAAAAGACCCTTCTCACCCTTGGGGTGCCATGCGCCCACACGTAGCTCATGATGCTACTCGTCACCTTTTGAAGAAGGCCCCTAGGGAGGAAGATGGGCAAGCACTGAAATAAAACAAGAACCTTGGGAGGACCGTCATTTTGATTGACTGCACCCTCCCCGCCAGCGACAACGGTACCATGTCCCACCTCTTAAAATTCCTCCTCCATCTGTTCCACCAGCCTGGAAAAGTTCAACTTGTGGAGGGTCCCCCCAGTTCCTTGCCACCTGCACCCCTAAGTACCTAAAGCTCTTTCCTGCTCGCTTGAAGGGGAGTCTCCCAATAACCCTCTCCCTGGTCCCCCGGGTGTATCACAAAAACCTCGCTTTTGCCCAAATTTAGTTTGTACCCCGAAAAGTCCCCAACTCTGCTAATAGTTCCATTATCTCCGGCATTCCCCTTCTGGGTCTGCCACGTACAGCAGTAGATCATCCGCATACAGCGATACTCGATGTTCCTCCCCTCCCCTAGTCAGTCCTCTCCACCCCCCTGAACCCCTCAGTGCCATCGCCAACGGTTCAATCGCCAGTGCGAAAAGTAGGGGGGATAGGGGGACATCCCTGCCTGGTCCCTCGGTGAAGCCCGAAATACTCCGACCTCCTCCCGTTTGTCACTACACTCGCCGACGGGGCCGAGTAGAGCAACTTTCACCCACTTGATAAACCCTTCCCCAAACCCAAACCGTTCCAACGTCTCCCACAGGTACTCCATCCCACTCCCCCTATCGAATGCCTTCTCCGCGTCCAGCGCTACCACTATCTCAGCCTCCCCCTCCACTGCCGGCATCATAATTACATTCAGCAATCTCCGCACGTTCGTGTTGAGCTGCCGCCCCTTCACGAACCCCGTCTGGTCCTCATGGATTACCCCTGGCACACAATCCTCTATTCTAGCTGCCAGGATCTTTGGCCAGCAACTTGGCATCCACGTTCAGAAGCGAGATAGGCCTGTAGGACCCGCACTGCACGGGGTCTTTATCCCGCTTCAATATCAGGAGATCAGAGCCTGCGACATTGTCGGGGGCAGAAACCCCCCCCTCTCGCGCCTCATTAAAGGCTCGGTACCAGTACCGGTCCCACCAAGTCCACATTTTTCTTATAGAATTCCACCGGGAACCCATCTGGCCCCGGCGCCTTCCCCCTTTGCATCTGACCTATTCCCTTGACTAGCTTCCTCTAGCCCTATTGGCGCCCCCAGCCCTTCTACCAGCCCCTCCTGGACCCTTGGGAACCTCAATTTGTTTAGGAAGTCCTCCATTCCCCTCTCCTCGTCGGCGGCTCAGACCGATACAACTCCTTGTAAAAATCCCTGAAGACCCCGTTCACGTTCTGCCCCTTCTGCACTACCTTCCCGGCCCCTCTCCTTCACTCCCCCATCTCCCTAGCCGCATCTCGTTTGCGAAGCTGTGTGCCAGCATCCTGCTCGCCGTTTCCCCATAACTCATAGACCGCGCCCTGTGCCCTTCTCCACTGCGTCTCTGCCTTCCTGGTGGTCAGCAGGTCGAACTTGACCTGCAGGCTGCGCCGTTCTCCCCAGCAGCCCCTCCTCTGGTGCATCCGCATATCTCCTATCCACTTCCAATAGCTCCCCCACCAGCCTCTCCCTCTCCTGCCTCTCCTTTCTTTCTCTGTGGCGCCCTTATTGGAGATCAGCTTCTCCCCTGATCACTGCCTTCAGGGCCTCCCAGACCATCCCCACCCTGCACCTCACCCGTGTCTTCAAGTCCAGATAGCTCTCAATGCTCTTCCGGACCCTTTACACACCTCGTCGTCCGCTAACAGCCCCACATCCAGCCGCACAGCGGGCGCTGGTCCCGCGCCTCCCCCATTTCCACATCCACCCAATGCGGTGCATGATCAGAGATCGCAAATGGCCGAGTACTCAGCTTCCCGTACCCTCGGGATCAGCCCCCTGCTCAACACGAAGAAATCGATTCTGGAGTACACTCTATGGACGTGGGGAGAAAAAGGAATACTCCCTCGCGCCCTCGGCCTACAAACCTCCATGGTCTACTCCTCCATCATACTGCTCCAGTGTACCCCCTCAGCACTTCTGCCGCTGCCGGCCTCCTATTGGTCCTTGAGCTCGATCTGTCTAGCCCGGGTCCAGCACTGTGTTAAAGTCCCCCCCCATGATCAAGCCCCCTGCCTCCAGTCCCGGAATGAGGCCCAATAGGCGCCTCATAAAACCCGCGTCATCCAGTTCGGGGCATATACGTTGACCATCACCACTTTCTTCCCCCTGCAGCTTACACTTCACCATCACATACCTACCCTCCTTATCCGCCACCACCATCCTCTCGCCACGAACGACACCCTCTTTCCCACCAAATCGCCACCCCCCCCCCGGTTCTTTGCGTCCAATCCAGAGTGAACACCTGTCCCACCCACCCCCTTCTCAGTGCGAACCTGGTCCCTACCTTCAAATGGGTCTCCTGTAACATTGCTACATCAGCCTTCAGTCCCTTCAGGTGTGAGAATACCCTTGATCTCTTGACCGGCCCATTCAAGCCCCCTCACGTTCCAAGTGATCAGCCGGGTCGCGGACGACCCGCCCCCTTCCCCTGCCGATTAGCCATGTCCTGTTCCCTGCTCGCCCCGGGTCGACCCTCCCCTTCTGACCCGCTCCCCATGGCGATGTCCCCCTCCCCCCACCTCTTCTCCAGTCCGCCACTTCCCGGTTTCTGGTCTTTTCAGCAGCAACCCGTGTCCCTCCCTAACCCCCCCCCCCCCCCCCCCCAGGCTAGGACCCCTCCTAGCCGCGATGTACCCTCCATCGTAGAACTCCCGTAAGTCAGGCTGTTCACGCTGACCCGGCTGCTCCTGCCACACTCCGACTCCCCCCCGGCTCGGGGGGGGGGGAGACCTCCCCCCCCTTGCCACTCCTCCCTGGCCCCGCTCCAGCGCGGGAAAGGTCGTCCATTGCTAGCCACGCCGCCGCACTCTCCCCTCCCCCCTCCTCTGCCCCGCGCGCGGGAAAACAGAGGAAAGCCCGCGCTTTCGCCCTGCCACACCCCACCCCGCCATCTTCAGTTCCACCCCCGTCCCCGTCCATGCCTGTAAAAGAACCCCCCCTAGGAGCCCATATCCCCGATCTGCTCTCCCCCCCGTCCCTCCTCCCCAACTTAACATTATAAATAACAGATAAATAACAAATAACCATGTACTTAACAGTCGCCCTCTACCAAACAGCATAAATAACCATAAATAACCATGAATAACCACAATAACAATAACTAAGGGAAGTTGGCAAAGGGGAAAAAACATCAGAAGAAAAACCACAGCAAGAGTTCAAAATCCAAACAAAGAATTCAGCTGAAAGTACCCGAGCGGCTACGGCCGCCAAGTATCCCCTGGGACTAATTCGAGTCCAGTTTCTCTTCCTGTACAAAGGCCCACGCCTCCTCTGGGGACTCAAAATAGTGGTGTTGGTTTCCTGTAGGTGACCCACAAGCGCGCTGGCTGCAGCATTCCGAACCTGATCCGTTTTGCATGTAGCACCGCCTTCGTCCGGTTGTACCGGGCCCGCCGCTTTGCCACCTCCGCACTCCAGTCCTGGTAGACCCTCACCGTCGAATTCTCCCACTTGCTGCTCCTTTCCCTCTTGGCCCACTCCAGCACTCTCTCACGGTCGCTGAGTCGCTGGAACCGCACCAGCACCGCCCTCGGGGCTCATTTGCTCTTGGCCTCCTAGCCATGACCCTGTAGGCCTCTTCCAGCTCCAGGGGCGAAGGGACGGCCCCTGCCCCCATCAGGGAGCTCAGCATTTCTGCTACATATCCCGGGAGGTCTGACCCCTCCAGGCCTTCTGCCAGGCCCAAGATCCTCAGGTTCTTCCGCCTCATTCGGGTATCCAGCTCCTCAAAACGGCTCTGCCATTTCAGGTGGAGTGCCTCGTGCACCTCTACCTTTCCCACGAGGACCGTGGCCTCCTCCTCCCTCACAGTCATCTCCTGTTGCAGCTCCCGAATCGACGCCTCTTGGGTCGCCTGGGCTCCCATCAGCCTGGTGGTTGTCGCATTCATTGACTCCAAGAGCTCCATTTTCAGCTCCGTAAAGAAGCGCAGGAGAGCGGCCTGCTGCTCCTCGCCCATTTCCTCCATTCCTCGGGTGCGCCACCGGCCGCCATTTTGGTCTTCTTCCCCGCTTTTTTTTGGGAGCTGCTGTTGCTTTCTTTACCACCCCACTCCGGGTACCGACCATAAAGTTGGTCGGTTCTCTTCAGGGAGCCTTCCCCCACCGGGATTTGTCCTTACAGCGCCGTTGGGCCCTCCAATCGGCCCGAAACACCTTTGTAGCAGGAGCAGCCAAACGTGCGACTTAGCTGGTCATAGCCGCAACCGGAAGTCCCTTTTGTGCTTTCTTGATGGTAGCATCGACATGCGTGGACCAGGGCAGATTTTTGGTGATGTGCACCCCTAGGAATTTGAAACTGATAACCATCTCAACCTCGGCCCCATTGATACAGACAGGGATGTGTACAATACTTTGCTTCCTGAAGTAAATGACCAGCTCTTTAGTTTTGCTGACATTGAGGGAGAGATGTTAGTCTGTGACTCTAGCTTGGCCTGATATTGTCTCTTGGCATCCCGGATGACTTTGCGGAGGTCGTACCTGGATTTCCTGAATAGGTCATGTCATGATATGCAGACACACACATAATGATATACAGGCAGGCACAGACAAGCAGCTAATGGACACAGAGAACAAGACATGACCAATAAGCAGGCAGGACACTCAGGGGTGGGATCTGACTAGAAAAGACACGAGGCACTCACACTCCGCCTCTTTCTACTGATGAACATCTAGAGAGTTAGTCAAAGGTGTTGTTACAATCTAACACCTCCACCACGTGGGTAAGAGCTAGTCTGGTTCAGTCAGAGTAACCACACTTAAGTTAGCAGAGAGTCCAACTCACAGAGAACTGTGCTAACTGTGCTATTAGTTCAATAAACCTGATTCAAGGTCTCGGGTATCTTTTTGATCTAAGCTGCATCCAGTTGCAGCCAGTGTTATACCAGTGTACCTAACACAACATGATACCAGGAGACTACTAATTTAAGGTGGCTTACCTCAGTCCGTTCCATGACGACCAGCAAATGTATCCCGGCACCATGGAGAAGATTCAGGCTCCTCACCAGCTCAGGACCTCCGGCAATCTCAGTGCCAACTGGCGGACATTCAAGCAAACGTTTCTGCTGTACATCGCAGCATCAGACCTCAAAGGTGCGTCTGATGCAAGAAAGATCGTGTTTCCCCTCTCAACAGCCATCCAACTCTTCAACTCGTTTAACTTCACCGAAGGCCACACCCGCACTGCGCATGTGCGACGACGTACACCGCGTCACGACGCCGACGTCATGACGTGCCCGAACTGCGGCAGCGCCTACTTGAAGGGACACTGCCCTGCAAGAGGCAGGTGATATTTAAACTGCGGGAAGCCTGGACACTATGCAGCCTTGTGCAGGTCAGCACCACCAATCGGGCCTGCGCTCCTAATTCCAATGACGGTGCGTCCAGAATGTGCAACGACGATTACAGGATTCTGATCCTGGCAGCACAACGGATCCAGAGGACGAGTGCCTGGAGTCCGCCTACTGAGTGGGCATCATTACCACACGTGAACATGCCACACCTAACTCATCTTGCATTCAGTCCATCCTCGCTGTGGATCCGGAGGACGAATGGTGTGGTGATGCAGGTCAACCACTGCTCCATCCAGTTCAACCTGGACACAGGTGCTTCTACTAACCTCCTCTCAGAAGCAGTCTTCAAACACATCAAGAAGCCCCCCAAGGTCCTTCCAGCAGCCTACCAGCTCCTGGACTATAATGGTAATGCCATCATGGCACTGGGCTCCTGCCATCTACTCGTCTCCAACTGGAGCACCCATGCACGGCTAAGGTTTGAAATTGTCAAGCCGGACAGGGCATCCCTACTGGGCGCATGCCAGCAAAAAGCTAAACCTGGTGCAGCGGGTTTATTCAACGACATCCTCCAACATGGATCTTCAAGCTGGCATTGATGACATCCTCGCTCAGTATCCAGATGTGTTTGACAGGATGGGCACTTTGCCATATCGGTACAAGATCCTACTGCGACCTGATGCCATGCACCACGCCGGGTCCTGGCTCCGCTGAAGGAGCACCTGAAGGAACAGCTCAAGGAGCTGCAGCAGCAGGGGATCATTTCCAGGGTAGCCGAAACGACTGACTGGGTCAGCTCAATGGTGGTGGTTAAAAACCCTCTGGAGACCTGCGCATCTGCATTGATCCCAAGGATCTCAACCAGAATATAATGCGTGAACAATACCCCATCCCGAAGCGGGAGGAACTCACCAGTGAGATGGCACATGCAAGGTTTTTCACAAAGTCAGATGCATCACATGGATTTTGGCAAATCCAGTTTGATGAGTCCAGCAGAAGGCTCCGCACCTTCAACACACCGTTTGGCAGGTACTGTTGTAACCGTATGCTGTTCGGCATCGTCTCAGCATTGGAGATATTTCACCGCATCATGGAGCAGATGATGGAGAGCATTGAAGGGGTTGTGTGTACGTGAACGACATCATCATATGGTCCACGACCCCTGAGGAGCATGTTTCCCGTCTCCAGCAGGTATTCCGCCATGTCCACGCCAATGGCCTGAATCTGAATAGGGCCAAATGTTGCTTTGGCATGTCGACACTCAAGTTCCTAGGAGACCAGATCTCTCAGCAGGGCGTGTGCCCCGACACAGACAAGGTAATGGCCATCGTAGCCATGAAGGTCCCGGAAGACAAGAGGGTGGTATTGTGCTTCCTGGGCATGGTCAATTTTCTGGGCAAGTTCATCCCAAACATGGCCTCACACACCACGGCCCTACAAAACCTAGTGAAGAAGTCCACTGCCTTTGAGTGGAAGGCGGCCCATCAGACAGAGTGGTTGGAGCTGAAAGCCAAGCTCACCACTGCACCCGTATTGGCATTTTTCAATCCAGACAGGGAAACGAAAATCTCGACAGATGCGAGCCAGGATGGCATCGGTGTGGTCCTGCTGCAACGCGATGACACTTCATCCTGGGCACCGGTTGCCTACGCATCAAGGGCAATGATGCCCACCAAACAAAGGTATGCACAAATCGAGAAGGAATGCCTGGGCCTTCTCACTGGCAATCTAAAGTTTCACGACTATGTCTACGGCCTGCTGACATTCACAGTCGAGACGGATCACAGGCCCCTGGTCCACATTATCCACAAGGACCTTAATGACATGACGCCTCAGTTGCAGCACATCCTCCTCAAACTCAGAAGGTACGACTTTGACCTGGTCTACATGCCTGGCAAGGAGCTCATCATTGCCGTTACATTGTCCCGCACCATCACCGTGCCTTGTGAACCACTGAATGTCATCCGGCAAATTGAGTCACAGTTGAGTCACAAGTGCAGTTGTGTGCTAGCACCCTCCCGGCATCTGATGAGAAGGTGATTTGTATCCGTGAGGAGACAGCCAAAGAATCCCTCTTGCAGCGTGTTATGCAACACCTAGCCAATGGCGGGCAAAAAGGGCAGTGCTCTCAATTTTTCAATGTAAATGACGACCTGACGATGCTTGATGGTGTCCTCATCAAACGGGACCGGATTGTAATTCCACACAGCCTCCAGAGCTTGGTGCTCCGTCAAATCCATGAGGGCCACCTGGGTGTGGAAAAGTACAGACGCAGTGCCAGGCAGGCTGTCTACTGGCCCGCTTTAGCCAGGGCATCACGAACATGGTCCTTAACTGTGCGACCTGTCAACGCTTCCAGCCAGCGCAGAGTAAGGAGACACTTCAGCAGCATGAAATCGAAACCTCTCCGTGGTCCAAGGTTGGCATTGACCTCTTTCATGCAAATGGTCATGATTACGTGTTAATCATTGACTATTTCTCCAATTACCCTGAAGTCGTGAAGCTCTCAGACCTCAATCTCGGACCGTCATCAAGACCTGTAAGGAGACATTCTCCAGGAATGGTATCCCACTCACTGTCATGAGTGACAATGGCCTGTGCTTCAGCAGCCATGAATGGTCTCTGTTTGCCCAGTCATATGAGTTCAAACACGTCACTTCCAGCCCACACTATCCACAGTCAAACGGAAAAGTTGAGAAAGGGGTGCACATAGTGAAGCAGCTCATCTGGAAGGCCGTGGATTCTGTGTCTGACATTCACCTTGCGCTGCTTGTGTACAGGGCGACCCCACTATCCACTGGCATGTCGCCGGCTCAACTCCTGATGAACAGGGACCTGAGAACGACACTTCCAGCCATACACTTGCCCAACCTGGATCACCTCCCGGTGCTGCAGAGGGTGCAGCAACTCCGAGACTGGGAAAAACAGGGCTATGATGCTCATGCCACCGATTTGCCCGTGTTATCCCCGTCAGACACTGTTAGGGTCAAGATCCCTGTTGGAGGCTGGTCAGCTCCAGCTGTCGTTGTTCGACATACTGTGCCCGCTCGTATGTTGGGCATCTGGCTGATGGTTCTGTTGTATGATGAAACAGATGGGCACTGCACAAAGTTGCCTGCCCACAACCACATTCTTCTCCGTTTCCTTCTGTTGCTTTGCCACCTCCTGATACCTCGACTCACAAGGCCACCAGTCAGGCTTCAATCCCGCCCATCAAAGCGCTGTCGTCCCCACCACCACCTCTCCGGCCGCCTGGCGTATTAAGAAGCCTTCAGGTTTGCAATGATAGACTGTCATCAGAATTATCATCTGTATTGTGTAAGTAATGATATATGTATAATTGTTGTAGTTCCAGTATCCGTCCACTAGGGGGATATACCATGTGTTCCAGGACAGGGGTCAGGATTCTTCCATTCGGCGGTAGAGTGTCCACACCGTCGGTGTGAACGGGCCGCTGGGAGTACTGATTCTGGCCCCTACAGGGGGCCAGCACGCCGCTGCAGTGGTTCACGCCGCTCCAGCCTCCCATCCCGGCGCAAACCCGCGCATGCGCGGTGGCACCGGCATCAAGGAGAACATGCACAGTGCCACCGGCACAACCCACGCATGCGCGGTGGCCTCCCTCAACGTGCCAGCCCTAACGCATCATGGCACGGGGAGTTCAGGGGCGGGGCGTCAGAAAATAGGCCTGGGGAGCGAGAGGCCGGCCCGCCGATCGGTGGGCCCCGATCGCGGACCAGGCCCCATCGGAGGCCTCCCCGGGGTAGGATCCCCCCCCCCCCCCCCCCCCCCCCCCGCCTCAGGCCGCCCCCGACCATGCGTTCAGAGTTCCCACCGGCTGCGACCAGGTGTGGATGGTGCCAGCGGGACTCTGCCTTATTAGAGCGCCCGCTCGGCCCATCCAGGCCGGAGAATCGGCAGCCCGGCCGCGTACAGCGGCCCGCGACTGGCGGCGCACCAAACGCGCCAGCGCCAATGGCACCGATTCTCCGCGCATGCCGGCGCCGGAGCAGCGTGGCGCGGTTGCGGGGATTCTCCAGCCCAGCACGGGGCTGTGAGAATCCCACCCTGGGTGTTAGTAAGGAGTCTGTAGCAGTCACAGATTAGAGTGGCTCTATAGTATCTTAGTGTGAGTTAGTGTGAGACCATTATTTCCAACTGTATTAATCTTAGGCATTTTAGTAATTCATTAGTGTAACGTTAATAATAAATAACTTTGTTTATAAAACAAAGTCTAATGTTCTTTGTTCACACTAGGCTATCAAGATTCAATATCAGCCCAATCAAAGAGCACAGTCTGGTGAGGCAGGAGTGAATCATGTCTCTGTGAAACAGAGCACACAGCAGTCTCTTACTTCCCTCTGAGAGGTAAGTCTAGCGTTAAGTTCATCCAGCTTGTTTTCGATCACTGGGATGTTTGCCAGGAGAATGCTGGGGAGAGGAGTCTTGAAACCACGTTGCTTTAGTCTCAGACCACCACATTTCCCTCGCATCCTCGGCTGGGGGGGGGTTAGGGTTAGGGTTAGGCTGTGGCTGGATGGTCCCGGGATCTGATGAGAGAAGTCTGACCTTCTGGAAGGGAGGTGGTTGCGCCTGGTGGTAGCTGGGGCACTGGTTTAGTTTTCGGGATCGCGTCTGGCAGGGTCGTGGACGCTGGTTGCGATTTTGGGATTGCCGGGGGCGGCATGTTTGTGATACGGACGGGCCCCGGCATTCTGTGAGGTCTACCTTGCGGCGCGTTTGAGTCCTCGCATGAGATCTCTGCCGTTTCAGGGTTTGGGTCGCAGGCAGCAGCTTCCTGGGTCTGGTTGGGCACTACTGGAGTTGGGCCTTGGAGTAGGCCTCGTCGGGCCTCCACGTGGATTCTTCCTTCCATACTTCAGTAAGCAGGGTTGCTTGGCGGGCCTCTCCGGGTCGGGTCTCAAGAGGGCATCTCAGGTCGGGTTGTGCCATGTTTCGTGGTTGGGGGTCAGGTCGGGTGCTCCAGCAGCTAGATTGGGCGGTCTTGGACTCGTGTCGGTTCCTAGGCTGGGTCGGGCGCTCCGAGGTCCCGGTCGGGACCAAATCGAGGTCGGGTCGGACTGCCGGTTTGGACCTCTTCAACTTCCCAGTCGGGTCGTTGTAGGAGTCCTGCCGGGTCGGGTCATCAGGTCCATTCCACGGGCAGCTGAGCATCTCAAAACCTGCAAGAGAACATAAAAGAAAAAGGTTAATGATATGTTGGTATTAAAATGAAGTTTTAAGAGATTAGTACTGTTATAGAGATGTAAGAAGAGGATCTGTGTGTGAGAGAGCTCACAGAGTCGCCACGCTCTGCTGCCATCATTAAAAAAGAACATAGAGTCTGTTAACTCCTCTGGAACTTGCATCTAGCATTGACCATTCACAAGTATGTCTTCTAATCCTCTCAAACTTCTTCTAAAGATGGCCGGATGTGTCTCCCATTATAGCAGAGTCGCAGATCTTGGTCTTGAGACTGCATGGTGTGTCTGTACTGCCACCTGCTGGCTGGAGGTCGCACACCATCCATCTATGATATTGCCCATAGACATATCACCACAGGATGGACGATCAGGGTTGAAATAACATCAACAAATGTGTTAGGGGAGGTCTGTGCTGCGCAGACACTTGTGGCATAGTTTTGCTGACTATATTTTTCACGGATTAGCAACTCCCTGAGACAACTCTGCAGTGGCTGTCCCCCTGAGAGCACACATTGAAAGCGTCAGCTCACACCCTCCCTTTTCTTGACGCCCATTTTCTTTCCACCCTCCAGGGCAACGGCTTGCCTGGTCCGGCAAGTCCTTGAATGGCAGGCGCTGCCGGTGCACAAGAAGCCTCATGGGGTGCCCCTTTTGCAACTCCTCCTCTTCGGTCTGTTGGGCGGCCGTCTCTCCATCCTCGCCAGCTGCCTCCTGTTCCTCTGGGGCAGGCTCTGCCGCTGCAGTGCCCTCCTTGAGCAGCTCCAGCTCATACAGCCTCAGTGCATCCCCCAGGATGAAGGTCTCCGTTTCTGGTTGAATTTCGAAGTCAATTGTCTGCAGTAGGTGAGTGTCAGACATGTTCACATGATGCGTACCCCTATGCCCAACCAGGTCCACTGGTCTGCACTGCAGACCTTGCCCCCACATGTCGCCCTACCTCCCATTCCCTCATCCCCACACCCACCCCCGGCCGTTCCCCTTAGCACTCTGCCTACCGCATCCCTGGCCCTGTCGGTGCCAGGCACTATGGGACCTCTGGTCCTGGAGCCCATCAATGCTGCCAGCAATACACTCTGCAGTCCCTGTCCGGTGGTCTCCTGCAGAGGCTACTGTGGGCACTGCCCTTGGGTGGGCCGCATGCTGCCTCGCTAGCGAATGGCGGTTGGTTGGGTGGGAGGGGTTTGTTGGGGGGAGGGGTTGTTGGGGGGAGGGCTGGTGTGCAAGGGTGGTGGGGTGGGGGCACACAAAAGGCCCGTATCACTCTGCCCAACCAGGGGCCACAGTGGGTGGTCAGTGGGGTGCGTAATAAGATGGCTGCCTTCCAGGCCATGTCCATGTTTGGACACCCCAGTCCCATGAGGGGGGCACCTCGGTTCCACGGCCCATGCTCTGGTCACCAGCATCACCCCCCCCCCCCCCCTACTAGGCTTGACAGAGACCCTGGCAATCTGTCCTGGTCCACCCATGTCAATGACCAAGAAAGCGTAAAAGTGCCTATACCTCCTCAGGAATTGGTGGTGATGTGTACACCTAGGAATTTGAAGCTGTCAATCTCGGCACCATTGATACAAACAGGGGTATGTACGATACTTCACTTCCTACAGCAGGTAGATCAAGGAAGCTGATGGGATGTTGGCCCCTATTTAAAGTGAGTTGGAGTATAAAAGTAGGGAAGTCTTGCTGTAACCGAACAAGATTCTGGTAAAACCACTGGAGGGAGATGATCTCATGCAAACATATAGGGCTGGATTCTCCCAAAATGGGACTATGTTCCCACGCCGGCGTAAAAACGCTGGAGTTTTACTCCAGAGATTCCTGGGGAAAAGATCAGCTAATTCAATGCCCTGCAGGGAGCTAGCAGAGACCCGGAGTAATTCACGCAGCTGTAGCTGCGGATATGGGCCCCTGAACTTTCGGTTAAGAGTCTGCGCATGCGCACAGCGGCAGCCTCCAGCGGCCACGCCGAGCTCCATGGCAGACTCGGACAGCAGAGCCACACACAAATATTTGAGCCCCCCCCCCCTCCCCCCCGATCTGCTACGCGCCCGATCATCTAACCGTCGGCCACCTATAAGGCCCCCCCCCACCCCCCGCCCACCGGTGTCCGATCCCCCCGCCCCCCACCAGGGTGGCCGCAGACTGAGTCCGCAGCCGCCACGCGAGCATCTCGACCAGCAATAGATGGTTAGTTCCACACCGTCGGGAACTCGGCCGGTCGGGAGCGGAGGATCGGTAGGTGGGCCTCTGTCACTGGGCCCCCAGACGTGTGGCATACACCCCGATCACGCCAATTATTGGGTCCTGGAGCTTTGCCGGACCGGCGCCAGCCCCGATTTCGGAGTGAAAGTAGATTCTCGGCACCCGCGCCAAACGCGATTCCGGTGGGGGGGCTGCAGAGAATCCAGCCCATAGGATTCTTAAGGGGCTTGACAGGGTAAATGCTGTGAGGCTGTTTCCCTTCATGGGAGAGTCTAGGGCCACAGGCCATAGTTTCAGATTAAAGAGGTGCCAATTTAAGACTGAGATGAGGTGGAATTTATTCTCTTGGTGGGTTGTGAGTCTTTGGAACTCCTTGCCACAGAGAGCTGCGGGCAGAGTCCTTGTGTATATTTAAGGCAGCGATATATTTTTAAAATACATTTAGAGTACCCAAATATTTTTTCCAATTAAGGGGCAATTTAGCGAGGCTAGTTCACCTGCATTGCACATCTTCGGGTTGTGGGAGTGAAACCCACGCAGACACAAGGAGAATGTGCAAACTCCACACAGACAGTGACCCGGGGTTGAGATCGAACCCAGGCCCTCGGCGCCGTGAGGCAGCAGTGCTAACACTGTGCCACCTTCCTGCCCTGAGATAGATAATTTTTGATCAATTATGGAATCAAGGGTTACCGGGAAAAGGCAGGAAAGCGGATGTGAGGAATGTCGGATCATCCATGATCCTATTGAATGGCGATGCAGACTCGAGGGCTGAACGGCCTACTCCTGTTCCTATTTCTTATGGTCTTATGGTTTAGTGTCAGAGTTACTGAAATCAGTAGTGTTCAAGAGGCCAGAATTAGAAGAAACTCAAATTCCTCAGAGGTTTGTGATGCTGGGAGAAATTAGAATAGCGGGGGGTAGTGTAAGGTTCTGGCACATACGGGGTTAAGTGGGACTGAGTACAGTACTGCCCACACAGTAATGTATGAAAGTACACTACCCAAGGGTCAGTGCGGTGTTGAGCAGGGTCAGTGCGGTGTTGAGCAGGGTCAGTGCGGTGTTGAGCAGGGTCAGTGCGGTGTTGAGCAGGGTCAGTGCGGTGTTGAGCAGGGTCAGTGCGGTGTTGAGCAGGGTCAGTGCGGTGTTGAGCAGGGTCAGTGCGGTGTTGAGCAGGGTCAGTGCGGTGTTGGGCAGGGTCAGTGCGGTGTTGAGCAGGGTCAGTGCGGTGTTGGCAGGGTCAGTGCGGTGTTGAGCAGGGTCAGTGCGGTGTTGAGCAGGGTCAGTGCGGTGTTGAGCAGGGTCAGTGCGGTGTTGAGCAGGGTCAGTGCGGTGTTGGGCAGGGTCAGTGCGGTGTTGAGCAGGGGTCAGTGCGGTGTTGAGCAGGGTCAGTGCGGTGTTGAGCAGGGTCAGTGCGGTGTTGAGCAGGGTCAGTGCGGTGTGAGCAGGGTCAGTGCGGTGTTGAGCAGGGTCAGTGCGGTGTTGAGCAGGGTCAGTGCGGTGTTGAGCAGGGTCAGTGCGGTGTTGAGCAGGGTCAGTGCGGTGTTGGGCAGGGTCAGTGCGGTGTTGAGCAGGGTCAGTGCGGTGTTGAGCAGGGTCAGTGCGGTGTTGAGCAGGGTCAGTGCGGTGTTGAGCAGGGTCAGTGCGGTGTTGAGCAGGGTCAGTGCGGTGTTGAGCAGGGTCAGTGCGGTGTTGGGCAGGGTCAGTGCGGTGTTGAGCAGGGTCAGTGCGGTGTTGGGCAGGGTCAGTGCGGTGTTGGCAGGGTCAGTGCGGTGTGGGCAGGGTCAGTGCGGTGTTGGAAGGGTCAGGCGGTGTTGGGCAGGGTCAGTGCGTGTTGGGCAGGGTCAGTGCGGTGTTGAGCAGGGTCAGTGCGGTGTGTGAGGCAGGGTCAGTGCGGTGTTGAGCAGGGTCAGTGCGGTGTTGGGCAGGGTCAGTGCGGTGTTGAGCAGGGTCAGTGCGGTGTTGGCAGGGTCAGTGCGGTGTTGAGCAGGGTCAGTGCGGTGTTGGGCAGGGTCAGTGCGGTGTTTGAGCAGGGTCAGTGCGGTGTTGGGCAGGGTCCGTGCGGTGTTGAGCAGGGTCCAGTGCGGTGTTGGGCAGGGTCAGTGCGGTGTTGAGCAGGGTCAGTGCGGTGTTGGGCAGGGTCAGTGCGGTGTTGAGCAGGGTCAGTGCGGTGTTGGGCAGGGTCAGTGCGGTGTTGAGCAGGGTCAGTGCGGTGTTGGGCAGGGTCAGTGCGGTGTTGAGCAGGGTCAGTGCGGTGTTGAGCAGGGTCAGTGCGGTGTTGAGCAGGGTCAGTGCGGTGTTGGGCAGGGTCAGTGCGGTGTTGAGCAGGGTCAGTGCGGTGTTGAGCAGGGTCAGTGCGGTGTTGGGCAGGGTCAGTGCGGTGTTGAGCAGGGTCAGTGCGGTGTTGAGCAGGGTCAGTGCGGTGTTGAGCAGGGTCAGTGCGGTGTTGAGCAGGGTCAGTGCGGTGTTGAGCAGAGACTGATTGAGACCTAAATACGGAGATAGATGCCAGCCCAGAACCTTTACTCAATGCAGCATATAAATAGCTGCATTTGTTAATAAAGACTTGCTGGTAACTTACTGAAAACTGCAAATAATTCTTTAAGTAACACCGTTCTGTAACAACGATGATGAGGATTAAAAAATTGCTGGGAAGGTTGATTGGAAGATAAGGGGCGCGATTTAACAGCCACTTTGCGCTTAAGCGAGAGGGTGATGAGGCTGTTAAATAGCCATAAACCGCGCTGGATGCAGATCTGTTTGCGATCGAACCGGCCCACTCCCCTTGGTGAAATCCGGATCTCGCAAGAAACCAAGAACCACCACTTAAGCCCAATCTTCATACAATTAACGGGAGCGGCCCCCTATCTAACGGCCTCCCATGATCTAATATCCTTCCCAGCAAGTGGTCACGTGGGCCAGGTTCTCTCCACCGATCAGTATACCTTTTTTTAAAAGGGGGGTCTGCTGCAGAGACCCGAGGAGGTGAGTAGCCATCTTCGATCACAGGCAAAGAGCCCGGGAGCACTGGGGGTGGTGTGAGGGAGCAACCAGGGAGACCAATCTCGGTTGGGGTGGGCCGCCATGTGGGGAGGGGGTTTCAGAGCAGGGCCCCCCATGGTCTTGGATGTCTCAGCGCCATGGGTCCACCATGCCAACCACTGGATGGTGTGTGCCCAATTCGGGGGCAACCCTGGCCCCTGCCTGTCTGCCTCACCCACCATTCCTCCCGCTGACCGTAGAGACCTCTGACTGCGCGGCTGAAGGCTACTGCTGCTTGGGATTGGCAATTATAGTGATGTGAACCCCTCACATTTCCCCAGTGGATTCCCATGGATAGGCGTGCCATGTAGCATGTGGGAGTTATGGCCTAGCATCCCAATCAGACCATGATGCCTGAACACTTTGCCTGAACACTGCGGGAGGCAACATCTATGATGCAGCGTCCAACATCCAAGCACCCAGGGGCTGAGCCACTGCACTGGGGACATTACTGCGGCCGGAGGTGGGTGTATGCACCAGGCAGGGGACCTGGGCCTGAAATGGGGGACTGAAGGGTCCCAGAGTGGAAGACTCTGCTAGTTGTCAGTCTCACATCTTCTCCCAAATCTTTACAGATATTGAACGGTATGGATGATATTTTGGACCCTGAGGAGCTTGCGCCAGTGATGTTCATGGCAGGCCAGACGCCGGAGAACGCGGCAACAGCCACAACGTTGACAGAGATTTAAGGCAGCGGCCCATGTGCAGGGCCTTGCAACCACCCTGAGGACCCAGCCACCCAACAGGCCAGGGAGGGACCCAGAGGGGGAGGCCAACAACAGCCCAAGGTTTACATGCTTCACTGGTCCTTTAAGCAGCGTGTGCCACAGGAGACTCCGTCTCAACAAGGAGATGGTACGGCCCCTGTGCCATGTTCTTGCGGACCTGGCACCACATGGAAAAGGTGGATACCCCTCCCAGTGGCCGTCAAAGTCGCCGCAGCTTGAACTTCCATGCCTCAGGATCATTCCAGGGCTCGAGTGGGGACTTGAGATGCTCGAGCATCTCACAAGCTACAGCCCACATGTGCATCAGCAAAGTCACGATTGCCTGTTTTTCCAGGCAGCAAACTATATAAACTTTGACTTGGACCAGGATCAACAAGATGCCCGGGCAGCAGGATTTCCTGCCATCGACAGAATACCCCATGTCCAGGGACTAATAAATGCCGTCTTGTGCTCACTGGGCCGTCTGGGAGTGCCCTACATCAACAAGAAGGGGTTCCACTCCTTCAACATCCCGCTCGTGTCCGACCACCAGATGAAGATAATGCACGCTGCCTAGGGAGTGTGCACAACAGCTACATTCTGGGGCAGTCGGACATCCCCAGCAACTTCGAGAACATCCCCAGGATGGTTGGTTGGCGCTTGGGGGATAAGGGGTACCCGCTTAGGGCCTGGCTAATGATACCAGTAGGGAGGCTGCTGACCGCTGCGGAGACCCAAAACAACGAGACCCATGCAGCCACCCTGTCTGTGATTAAGCGGTGCCTCAAAATGCCATTCAGATGCCTCCACGTTCGAGTGATGCATTCCAGTTCATGCTCCTGGAGGGTCGTCCACTTTGTGGTTGATATATCTACAATTCACCGTGAGGCAGAGAGCAAGTGAACAGTAGGCTTTAATGGTCATGAACTTGCCTAGCCAGAGTCAATAGTACAGAATGGATGCCGCCTACAAGAGGCCGGTTTATATATGCCCTGGCGTGGGCGGAGCCAGAGGCGGAGCCATACCGGAGTTACAGTACAGTACCTGGAAGCAGTTCATATCACCACTTCCAGGTCATAGGTCACAGGTTACAGTATCATGCATGCGGCATGGTGAATACATTCACCACAATGATTCTCTGCCCTTCACAACCTGGCACGGCAGCGGGACGACGTGCTGGAGGTGGAGGGGGAGGAACATGTGGCCACCAAGGAGGAGGACGAGGATGTGCCAGACCAGGAGGGGTTGCTGGATGAGCCTGCGGAGGGACAGGAGGACCAGCTGGAGGCCCTCACCCTCGACCGCTTCAAATAGGATGTCACCACGTCTGTCATTACCCCTCTGCCTACCCCCTTCCCGTAGCCCTCTCCCCATCTCTCTGCACCCCCCTCACCATCCTCCCCACTCCCTCCCCTCACACCTCCACTCTGCCATCCCCCCCCCCCCCCCCCCAAGGTCTGTGTAGCATCACTCCAGGCAACTGGGACTGTATTGGCACCGTCAGTGTGTCACTGTCGAGGCAGGGAGGTGATGATAACCCGCAGAGAGCTGAGCGCCAGTGCTCCTCAGTCTATGCCACAGTCTGACCCCGGCCTCTATGATGCGTGCTCGCTCATATCCATCACCTACACGCGGTGTGCCGAGACGGGAGGGGGCGGAGGCAGGCGTCCAGGACCACCATGCCCGGGGAAATGGGGCATGGGATTAGAGCTCATCCCGCATAGCGGAAGAAAGTGCCAGAGATGTCATTCTGGTCAAAGTGCAAATATTTGATTGGGTTTCATAGAGTGACACCCACTGCCCCATTACTGCATGTGTGGTTACTCACAGGGGAAGGGGACATTGGGGTTGTGGAAGGGGCTTGGGGGTTGGGCCATATGGGGGGGTGCAGAGTATGGGGGGGGGAGAGAGTATGTTGGGGGAGGAGTCGGGAGTCTGGTGCGAACTCAGCCGAGCAGCCCAGTGGAAGCCATTGACCTTCTTGCGGCACTGGGTGCTGGTCCCCCTGGTCACACACCCCGAGCTGATGGCTGCTGCCAATTCCTGGCGGCGGTGGGTGCCCTGCGGTTGACCCTCCTGGACCCCCGGGGGAACATGGGCATCCCGTCTGGCCTCCACCGTGTCCAACAGTCATCCCAGGCCGGCGTCACCAAAGTATGAGGCTGGTCTCCATGGTAGCAAGGCTGCGAACGGAGTGGGGTTGGCTGTGCAGGAGCGGTTTAAGTGCTGCAGTCACTTGTTAGTCGGGGGCTGTTGAGTGCCGGCCCGGGCAAATCAGCCGGTGAACCATGATTTGTGGCGTGAATTCCGTGGGGCCTCGCGAAGTGGGCCAATTAACATTTTATAGCGGTGACAGCCTCGCCGGGCCGAGTGTCGGGGAGCTTGCGGCATTTCCCCCTCGCTGCCACACTTAGAAATATTCCCAAGGTCAATGATCAGAGGGGTGATGGGTGAACAGGAGTTGGTGTGGATTAGGAAATGGGCAGCAGAGTTTTGGATGAGCTCAGGTTTATGCAGGGAAACTTGGGAGGCAGGTCAGAAGTGCAGCGGAATAATCACATGCAGCGGGAAGAAAGCTGTGGATGAAGTGCAGAAAGAAGTTTAACAATTTAACACAAGCTGTCGAGGTGTGAGTCATTTTCAAATGGCAGATCCTACAAACTGCACCACTCATCTCCTCCACTTCTCAATTCATTACATCTCTATCATCTATTTACCAATAATCTCTATCAATCTATATATTTATATATATATATATTTATCTATATATTTATCCTATGTTCTATATTTTCCTGTATGGAACGATCTACCTGGACTGCACTATGCCATGGTAAACGTGACAATAAATCTAAATCTAAAATATCAATCAGTCTTCTTGTGCTCTCTGCCTGAAGGCAGCTCCTTGGCAATTATTGGCCAAACCCCATGGCAAGGTGTTGTTATTATTTTATTCTGTGGCAGATGGCAAGGGAGGCCATGAATCTTCCTCAGCCACGATGACGATCGAACACCATGCTGTTGCCATTAATTCGATCCACCTGAGTTACCCAGCCATCATATCAATCAGTATTCAACCCTAAAATTCACCTGCTTCACCTCGCCTCTCATATTTAACACTGTTATAACCTCACAGCCACAATGCTTAGCTTGTACACACTCACAACCATTCAAACATTTTTTATTTTTTTTTTTAATTTAGATTACCCAATTATTTTTTCCAATTAAGGGGCAATTTAGTGTGGCCAATCCACCTACTCTGCACATCTTTGGATTGTGTGGGCGAAACCCACGCAGACACGGGGAGAATGTGCAAACTCCACACGGACAGTGACCCAGAGCCGGGATCGAACCTGGGACCTCAGCGCCATGAGGCGGTTGTGCTAACCGCTAGGCCACCGTGCTGACCTCAACCATTCAAACATGACAACATCACCCAAGTATGTTTCTGAAAAACGCAATGGCTGCCTTCCCTCTTGCGTGCAATAGAATGCAGCACGTAACAGCAGGGCAGCAGCAGCAGCCTGGAAGGGGACAAGTACGCCTACATGTTTTAAACTGCAAGGGTGGGCTAGTCCTGGCGATCATGGGAAGGGGCATCTCTGAGACCTTGGCCACTGGCAGGACTGAAGTGACCAATGATGACAATATCTGCGTGAGTAATGTTCCTTCTTTCATCCCACTTCTCTCTCATCCCACAATCCCTTCTGACTCAAAATTTGCAGATGGTGTAAGCACAGACTTCTTAATTTCTTCTCTTCTCTCAGCAGAACTCAGCAGAGCCCCTTTTTCATTTCACGTACCCAAGAACTGGAACCTTCCTTAATCAGTGGAGGAAGAAGAGGGGGACAGCTAAGATAAAAACACATTGTCATTCGATCTTATCACAGATAACACCTGGAATTCTCTGGCCGTTGGGATTGTTTTTACCCGCCGGAAGTGCACCTATCCGCGTGGGTTTCCTGGTGACGTGAAAAGATTGAACAAGCATACAAATCATTACAACACATTGCAAAATGCAGGTCTCCTGAATTTACAGATTAGAAATGAAAGATCTAATGCACTCTGAATTTCATATTAAAGCCAATAGATCATCTGTTGTGTTGAATTCATTAAGTCCTCAACCATTTACATACTATTCACTAGTCTGACTGGGGTTGGTGGGACCATCTTACAAGGAGAGATTAGTTCAACTGGGCCTGTGTTCATTAGACTTAAGAAGGATGAGAGGTGTAGCCACCTGGGGTGACCACTGCTCAACACAAAATGGAAGA
Organism: Scyliorhinus canicula; assembly: GCF_902713615.1. NCBI lineage: Eukaryota > Metazoa > Chordata > Chondrichthyes > Carcharhiniformes > Scyliorhinidae > Scyliorhinus > Scyliorhinus canicula. Next base: position 132,849,022 of record NC_052152.1, on the reverse strand, counting down.
TTGCAAGGAATGCAGGGAAATTGGACATGTTGTAAAAGCAAGCAGCTTGCAAAGCGCTTGTGTATTCAGACTACTGCAGAAACCAGACAGCACTGTGAAAAGAAACCAGTTAGCATACTAATGAGGCGATACCGGGCGATCCCCAGGTACAATGGAAACAAGTTAAACACAAATCGATACATTGGATGGAAGGCCAGACTTCTCGGCGCCAAAGAAGCCCAAAACAACAAGTCCCAAGAACCACCCCAGTGATCGAGGAACTACCCCGTTATTGGGGAATTCAAATCAATCGATTGGGAAGAGACACAATCGATTGCGAGTGTATAGAGGGTCCGCCCAGGTGGGCGCAAGACCCTGAGAGGAGTATAAGACAGAGACCGCGATCCCAGCTCCATCTCTCTGCCAGCCTCTCCTTGACCAGCCAGCCCTCCCAGCAGAACACCGTTGCAGCAGAAGAACCTTGAGGAGGAGAGGTCTCGACAACAGCCGCCGGCACATAAGTGTCATACAACGCACGCTACGAGAGTAGACACTCCTGACCCCCTTTAGTCCATAACTACTGGAAGCCTGCGGACCCAGGACAAAGCTAGAGGTCGTTGTTCCCTGATCCGGCAGTCCCCTTATCCAGATAAGTATTAGTGGTAGGATTAGCCTAGTCTTATAGTTTTATATGCATGATTAGTAGATTACTGAAATATAATAAACGTGTCTTGTTTGAACTTACTAACTGGTGTATGGATTTATTGCTTTGAACTTGAACTTGAAACTTGTGGCGGTATCTTAACGATACCTGGCGACTCCAAAGCTAAGGAACGAAATAGAGCCAAATTGAGTGTTGAGCACACTCACCCAGAACGAGTAACAGAGGGGATCTAATTGAAACGTATAACATTCTAACAGGGCTGGACAGACTGGATACAGGGGGATGTTTTCCCTTGCTGGGGAATCCAGATGATACCGAGTAGATCATTTAGGATTGAGGTGAGGAATAATTTCTTCACTCAAAGGGTAGTGAACCTGTGGAATTCTCTACCACAGAAGGGGCTGTGGAGGCCAAGTCATTAAACATATTCAAGAAAGAGCTAGATAATTTTTTTAATTTTAATAGCATCCGGGGGAGGGGAGAAAGTGAGAATACGGCATTGGAATAGAGGGTCAGCCATGATCATATTGAAGGGCAGAGCAGGCTCAAAGGGCCAAATGGCCTACTCATGCTCCTAGTTTCTGTGTTTCCATGTTCCTATTTCTGAGTTTTATAAAGTAAGGAATTGGGCTGTATCGTAGTCTATTCATTCGATATCTTATTTGGACAGGATCTCCATGAAGTAGGACTTCTTATATTAAAAGATTTGAACAGGAGGGTTTTCTTCACTTACTCTTTCTTTGAAGTTATATTTCGGATATATTAAGGAGCAGTGGGCCGGATTCAATGCTTTATGAATTGATGGGTGTAGCGGGAAGGTTGTTGTGCCACTCCCATATTGCCAGCATGGGCCCACTTACCTTAATAGCAAAAGAACAATCTTTCGAAACCCTATGAATTTAATAGGGCTGGGATTCAGAACCTAAAGAGCATTAAAGTCCAAATCCAGTGTCCACATTAATTTGAAAGCTTGACTCTAAGGTAGTAAGGCTTACATCAGGAACATATTCATCAATAACCCAGGTCATTTCCCCCATCTGCATATTTACTGAAATCCCTTGTCAGAGAATGCAGTCCAGGACTGGATGCCTATCTGACACCATTAAAAATATCTCCATCAACATTGAGACTGCTACAGTTGGCATGATTAAAGTAAGTAAAGATTTAGGGAGCAGGAGGGTGTGCATTAGGAGTCTAGTAAGAACAAAGACAGAAAATTCAGCCGCATTAATTATGGAGTACCAAGAAACTGGAGAGAAAGCATAGAGGTTGGAAGGAGGAGAGAATCCCAAACAGGTAACATGCATTTCAAATCTTGTGGAAAAGTGAGTAAAGAGGTGCTCTGGTAGCCTTTCCAAACATGCATGTGATATTCAAGTGTTGGATTGAATCTGGGTTTATAAAGAATTAGGGATGCTGGGGACTAAAGAAGTGTTTTGCAAAGAAGGAAAAGGCAAGTTTCTTGGAATTGGTAAAGGTCAGATCGTTCCATCTGAGATTAGAAGCTGAAGCCATGGTTATCAGTGGAAGGATTTGAGCTTGATTCATCAGAGACAAAGAGGCTGCAGCTGTTGATTTGGCTTCTGAAAGACACGTAGTTCATTGGTGAATGGGTTATAGCGACAATTGATTGCATGCATTCTCTGTCGGATGTGCAAGAGGCATTATCTATATCAGCACAGTACTGCAGTGGTTATGGTCGCCAACTACCATCATTGTAAATTGATTGAATGGCAGGCAACCTCAGGAGGTTGAATGGTGTATTCCTGTTCAAAACCCAAGTAGTTCACTCGCTAATGTCCTTCATGAAATGGGCAATGCCACCTCGACCTGGTCTAGACGACATCTGACTCCTGTCCCTGCTGTGTTGTTGACGTTTAATGTCCACTGATGTAACCTAGCAACCGGGTTCTCAAGGCAACGAGAGATGGGTAATAAATGTGTCCTTGCCACTGTTGCCCACATACTGAGAACAATCACTTTCTGAGAACCAATCAGTAAGGATAAAAGAATGATGTCTTTTACTCTGAAATAAGAGCACTTCAATGTCTGTTCCTGCACTGTACTAATATAAATATCCAGAATGATCCTTCCCTCCCTGAGAAGCAGAAGCATTTCTTAAAACAGTCGATGCATAACTCTATGGAGACCACTTGGATTTCTTCAAAACAACAACAAGATTATTGATTAAACATTATAACAAAAAATGAACTTGTGCTGCAGCAATGAAGCCTTGAATCTTTGCAATACACATCCAGGAGATTTGCTGTTATGCTCGGTTATCTGTCTCCTGTACTGTACACCATGTTCAGAAAATTTCCATGGTTGCTTCATTGAATCGTAGTCTGCCTCCTCATCCTCAATATCCAATCAACATTAGCCTTGTCGTGTGCTCCTCGATTCATCCATCCCTGCTAAACTCTCTGCTCCTCTCACACCAGGGCCGGAATTCTCCCTTACCCGGCGGGGCGGGGTACCCCAGCGTGTCAGAGCGGCGTGAACCACTCCGGCGTCGGGCCGTCCCAAAGGTGCGGATTTCTCCGCACCTTTAGGGGTCAAGCCCTCACATTGAGGGACTAGTCCCGCGCCGGAGTGGTTTCCACTCCGCTGTATGGCGTGAACGGCCTTTGGCGCCACGCCAGCCGGGGCCGAAAGGACTTTGCCGGCCGGCGTAAGTCCGCGCATGCACCGGAACGTCAGCGACTGCTGACGTCATACCAGCGCATGCGCAGGGAGGGGGTCTCTTCCGCCTCCGCCATTATGAAGGCCATGGCGGAGGCGGAAGAAAAAGAGTGCACCCACGGCACAGGCCCGCCCACCAATCGGTGGGCACCGATTGCGGACCATACCATCGTGAGGGCACCCCCCGGGGTCAGATCGCCTGCCCCCGGACTCCGGAGTCCGCCCACGCCGCCAATCCCGCCGGTCAGGTAGGTGGTTTAATCCATGCCGGCGCAAAAGGCCTGTCAGCAGTGGGACTTCGGCCCATCGCGGGCCGGAGAATCGCCGCAGGGGGCCCGCCGACCGGCATGGGGAGCCCGTCCACCAGCGCGGCGCGATTCCCGCCTCGCCGAATCGCGGGGTGTAGAGAATCCGGGACACAGCGGGGACGGGATTGACGCCCTGGGGGGTCGGAGAATTCCGCACCTGATATTTTGCTTCCTGTCCTTCTGCCTTTGACAAGGTGCCACACAAAAGGTTGCTGCATAAGATAAAGATGCATGGCATTAAGGGTAAAGTAGTAACATGGATAGAGGATTGGTTAATTAATAGAAAGCAAAGAGTTGGGATAAATGGGTGTTTCTCTGGTTGGCGATCAGTAGCTAGTGGTGTCCCTCAGGGATCCGTGTTGGGCCCACTATTGTTCACAATTTACATAGATGATTTGGAGTTGGGGACCAAGGGCAGTGTGTCCAAGTTTGCAGACGACACTAAGATGAGTGTTAAAGCGAAAAGTGCAGAGGATACTGGAAGTCTGCAGAGGGATTTGGATAGGTTAAGTGAATGGGCTCGGGTCTGGCAGATGGAATACAATGTTGACAAATGTGAGGTAATCCATTTTGGTAGGAATAACAGCAAACGGGATTATTATTTAAACGATAAAATATTAAAGCATGCCCCTGTTCAGAGAGACTTGGGTGTGCTCGTGCATGAGTCACAGAAGGTTGGTTTACAAGTGCAACAGGTGATTAAGAAGGCAAATGGAATTTTGTCCTTCATTGCTAGAGGGATGGAGTTTAAGACTAGGGAGGTTATGTTGCAATTGTATAAGGTGTTAGTGCGGCCACACCTGGAGTATTGTGTTCAGTTTTGGTCTCCTTACTTGAGAAAGGACGTACTGGCGCTGGAGGGTGTGCAGAGGAGATTCACTAGGTTAATCCCAGAGCTGAAGGGGTTGGATTATGAAGAGAGGTTGATTAGACTGGGACTGTACTCGTTGGAATTTAGAAGGATGAGGGGGGATCTTATAGAAACATTTAAAATTATGAAGGGAATAGATAGGATAGATGCGGGCAGGTTGTTTCCACTGGCGGGTGACAGCAGAACTAGGGGGCATAGCCTCAAAATAAGGGGAAGTAGATTTAGAACTGAGTTTAGGAGGAACTTCTTCACCCAAAGGGTTGTGAATCTATGGAATTCCTTGCCCAGTGAAGCAGTTGAGGCTCCTTCATTACATGTTTTTAAGGTAAGATAGATAGTTTTTTTAAGAATAAAGGGATTAAGGGTTATGGTGTTCGGGCCGGAAAGTGGAGCTGAGTCCACAAAAGATCAGCCATGATCTCATTGAATGGCGGAGCAGGCTCGAGGGGCCAGATGGCCTACTCCTGCTCCTAGTTCTTATGTTCTTATGTTCTTATGTTCTTATGTTCTTATGTTCTTATGTTCCACAGAATATTCTTTGAAATGCGCTTCATCCGCTACCTCGACTCCCTGAACTCCTCCGAGCCCTTTACTTTGATCATACCTTCAGCTCTTTTTTTGCTTCATCCTTTTCTGTGAAGCGATCTAACGGAAAGGTTTCTGGGTGCAATTAAGCGGCCATGCTACGCCCGAAAAGCAGCTTGCCGCAGCACAGCGTGGCTCATCGAAGCCGGGAAACCCCACTTCCAGGGGGTTTATAAAGAGCAGTTGACCTGTAGGCGGTCCACAGTATTGTACTTGTCGCAGGCAGGCTCTGTTCTAAGCTGATTAAAACCTCGGTTTACTTCTACTCGTGTCTTTGAGTGAATTGATGGTCGCATCAATTTCTCAGCGCTGTGAGTGCCAGGAAACATGTGGCTAAATGTGCTTATTATGGTTCTTTGTTCCCATTTAGTGAGATTGTGCCCTTGGTCACTTTTTGGGCCCTGTGGAGTTTCTCTCTGGTTTAGCTGAAGTCTCCGCCGTCGGGATTCTCTGTTTTGCTGGCACCCAAGGGTTTACCATCGGCATGGGGCTGCCTCATAATGCCTCCCCATTGACCAGCCAGCAAAACGGAGAATCCTGACGGCGTGCTGAACCAGAAATCTGGTGTGGCGGAACAGAGCATCACTGGGGAGCTGAATTCAGAGATCAGGCCGCCATTTTGAAAGGGTGTCCCAAACGCTAACTGAGATTGTTAGTCCCCCATATCCCCCACCCATGGGAAATATCACCCCATACACACATGGGCATACCCTATATCCCCAAAAATGAGGACAACCCTTTATGGGGTCACTGAGGGCCCCCCTTTTCAGGCCCCCCACACTCCCTTCCAGACCCCCTTTTCCAGGAACCCCACCCAGCACTCCCCCCGACCTCCTAGAGGCCCCTACATACATGCCCTGTAACCGCCATCCTTCATACCCCACCCCCTCTACTGTCCTTTCATGGGCATGACCCCCCTCAGGCCTTGACCTTGGCAGTGGCTATCCTGGCACCTGGGGTGCCCTTGCACTGCCACCCTGGTAATGCTGCTTCCAGCTTGCCAGCACCACCCAGGAACCTTTGAAGTGCCAGTGTGCAGTGCCAAGGTACCATCTTGGTACTACCAAAGTGCCTGCATTCCAGGGAGAGGGCCAGGGGGCCACACTATATTATCCCTGGCCACCCAGCGGCTCCCACCCAGAGGGGCCTTTCTGCTTGCTCCATGTTTGTGTGGACCAGTACTGAAGGGCACCCGACTGCAGTCTCTGTGGGGTGGTCGGCAGATCCCGGAAGGCCGACAGGTAGCAGACTAGCTCGCCTAAGTAGGTTTAAACCCTATTTAGGCGCACATGTTTGGTCACGCCTATTTTAGAAGGGGTTCTGATTTCGACACCCTGCACACCTGGGTAGATCTTGCAAAGTGTAAAGGCTGCCAGGAAGATCTTGCTCGAGTGCAACACGGTCAGTAGATCATGCTATCTAACTCATTATGAAATATTTGGCGTACCATAAATATATTTCGGGTGAGATTTAGCAGTCGCGTTGTGCCCGAATGGGAGCGCGATGTGGCCGGTAGATCCCGGGAGAGGCCTACAGACTTACCGACAGCCAATATGCCTGACGGAATCTAACTAGATCTTGCAAGGCGTCGTGATCAGAATCCTATCCACAATTGGCGGGACCAAGCCTCGCACATCTAAATAGGTTTTAAACCCACTTAGTAATGATTACCCATGATCTACCAGGCTCCCAGCATCTACCTGCCTCCCCAGGGTGACCACAGCAGGGCAACGTTCAATACTGGTCCACACAAATGTGGATCTGGTGGCACTGAATTGCCAGCACAAGCACTGCCAGGGTGGCACTGTTAAGGGTCAGAACCTGAGGGGGCTGTGCCCATGAAACAAGGGTGGAGGGAGGGTTTGAAGGGTGGGGCGGTGCAGGGTAGGTATGTAGGGGCCTCTGGGAAGGTGAGGGTTGATGTGTTGGGTAAGCTGGGTCTGCGAGGACTGCGTTTACTGCAGTAGTGAGAGAGACAGGCTTCCAACACTTGAAGAAATGCAACTCGATTTTATTGAACTCTTAACTATCATACATACTTTAACTATGGGTTGACACTATGCTGACTTGACTGGAGACCTGAGGCTAACATGACCAGACTATCTTACTACCACATGGTGTATGTTCTAGTTGTTGCTCACGGGCTCTATTGAACTCTTAACTATCATACATACTTTAACTGTGGGTTGACACTATGCTGACTTGACTGGAGACCTGAGGCTAATCTGACCAGACTATCTTACTACCACATGGTGGATGTTCTAGTTGTTGCTCACGGGCTCTGACTGTCTCAGAGGCTGGATCCCAAGAGAGCGGGAAAACTAGTGCCCTCTGACTTTATAGTGGTCGTGTCCTGTCTGGTGATTGGCTGCTGTGTTCTGTGTGTTCACTGGTCATCCCGTGTGTCAATCACTGCCTGTCTGTGCACCATTATATACCTGTGTGTATATTATGACAAAGGTGTGAAGATTGGGGGTCCTAGAGGGGGAGGGCCTGAAAAGGGGTATGGGAACACCACATAGCAGGGTGTCCTCACTTGGGGGGGGGGGGGGGGGGGGGGGGGGTGATGCCCATGAATTGAAATGAAATGAAAATCGCTTATTGTCATGAGCAGGCTTCAAATGAAGTTACTGTGAAAAGCCCCTAGTCGCCACATTCCGGCGCCTTTTCGGGGAGGCTGGTACGGGAATCGAACCGTGCTGCTGGCCTGCTTGGTATGCTTTCAAAGCCAGCGATTTAGCCCTGTGCTAAACAGCCCATGTGTGTGGGTTTGTCATTGTCCATGGGTGGGGGGTGCACCCACACACCCATTTAGAGACCGGGTCACCCTTTCATAATGGTGGCCTGATCTCTGAGGAGCCTGTCTAGCCAGTGAATTCAGCTCCCCAGTGATGAAAATAAAGTGAATGATGGGATTTACCAGGTGCTCATGCCAGCGGGAAATTCCTGTCCCGCGTCGGTGCATGAGTTTCCCGGTGATGAGGGGTGCTGTCAACAGAAAATCCCTGGTGGTCCTTTCTCCACCCTAAATGTGGGTCAGCTCAATGAACAACTTCCAAGGGTCCACAAAAATAACTAGGTGTTGTTAGATAGCAGTGGGGAACTTGCCAACAGAGCCAGGGAAAACCTGCCAGAAAAACCTGCCACAAATGACACGTTCCATTAAATTGCACCCTTAGTCTGATTCATGGGGTTATGGTAAGTGATCAAACCCAATTTCAATCTTGCAGCCTACTGACTAGCCGGTGTTGCCCGTCATATTTTACATCCACATAAGCAAGGAGATGGGACCTTGGGGTTTAGCATCTTTTCCCAGAAGACAGTTCCTCTGCTTACAGTAGTCCCTCAATAGGCCCTGGAGTATCAGCCTTTATTTCTGTACTCAAAGCCTGGAGTTGGCCTTGAATCCACAGCCTTCTAATTAAGAAGCAAGAGTGCTACCACGTGAACCATGGCTGGCACACTAGCAACAGCATGCATTTAAATAGTGCCTTTATCATGATTTTTAAAATCCCAAAGCACTTCACAGGAGCATTCTGAAACAAAATTGGGCATTGAGCCATGAAAGGCCATATCAGGGCTAATTTCCAAAAACGCCTGGTGAGCTTTAAGGAGTGCCTTAAAGGAGCAATTGCAAGGGAGAGTGAGGCAGAGTGGTGTGGTGAAGGAATTCCAGTGTTTACAAATTGGCAGTTGAATACATGCCCACCGATGTTGGAACATTGAAACCGGGGAAGCTTAGGAGGCCAGAATTAGACAAGCACAGATATCTAGGAAGGTTTGTGGAACTGGAGGAGATTACAGAGACAGTGAGGGATGAGGTCAAAGGAGTGATTGTCAAAAAGGTTGAAAACACAGAATAGAGATGGGAGCTATTGTTGACATTGAACTTTGCCTCACTGGTATTTCCGATGAAAATTACACTGACCACAGGGTCAGTGACAGCACTTTAGCTACAGACACTAGTCTGAGTAGAAAAGCAGGGGTATGCACTTCATAGGTGTCTTATTTATTTCAAAAAAAACATGAACACATATTCAGTAACCAAAAAAGTAAAGAGCTCACAATGAGCCACAAATTAAATGGACCCCCTACAGGTCCCGCAAGCTCACTGCAACATGACAAGAGCTCCCCCTACAGGTTTCACAAGCTCACTGTACCATGACCAGAGGAAGCCGGAAACGAGAAAGTCTGAAATTTACGTAGCGCCTTTCACGACTGCCAGGCCCCCCCAAACCAACTTTGCAGCCAATGAAGTATTTCTGAGGTGGAGTCACTGTCGCAATGAAGGATTCGCAACTGCCAATTTGTGCACAGCAAGCTCCCACAAACAGTAATATGCTGATGACCCTCTGATCTGTTTTTGTGACGTTGATTGACGCATAAATAATGAATTGGATGCAGGGATGAACATCTGATTTCCCCTTGGAATTTTTACAAGTGGCATGAGCTCAGGAGTCCAGCTGTGAGATCAAGGCAGAGCAGTAAATATTCCAACAGTCTGCTGTTAGGAAAGCAAGAGGGAATCAGTGGCTTATTACAGATTTGAAAATGATGGAATTGAGATATCAAAGGGTTGTTCTACTTTAGTACTATTTTATTTTTAAACATTCATGTTTTAAGCAGTTTTGAGGCACGTCAGCTGGACCTCAGGGGTCACAGATACATATCTTACCAACATATCCCGTGGCTTGATACCTCAGGGGTTAGAGCACTGGTCTTGCAAAGCAGGGGCTGTATGTTCAAATCTTGATGGGGTCTGCATTGGAATTTTGATTTCGCAATCCTGCTCTTGGTGTGCAACATTGTAGGAGCAGATGAGGAACATATCAGCCATGATAGAATGGCGGAGCGAGCCCGATGGGCCGAATGACCTAATTCTGCTCCTATGTCTTGTGAACGTATGTCACAGAATCTTTACAGTGGAGAAGGAGGCCATTCAGTCTGCACTGGCTCTGTGAAAGAGCATTCTACCTCGTCCCCAATCCCCTGCCTTATCTCCGTAACCTTGCACATTCTTTCTTTCTAGATCGCAATCTAATTCTCTTTTGAATATCTCGATTGGATCTGCCTCCACCCTCCTCTCAGGAAGTTCCTTCCAGACTCCAACCAGCCTCTCGGTGAAAAGATCTTTCCTCACGTCAGCACACTGGGCTAAATCGCTGGCTTTGAAAGCAGACCAAGGCAGGCCAGCAGCACGGTTCAATTCCCGTACCAGCCTCCCCGAACAGGTGCCGGAATGTGGCGACTAGGGGCTTTTCACAGTAACTTCATTTGAGCGATTTTCATTTCATTTCATCTTTAGTCCTTTTGCCCTTTATGTTGAGGGAAAAGTTTCTTGCTATTTACCCTGTCCATACCCCTCAGGATCTTGAATAAGTAATAATAAACGCTTATTGTCACAAGTAGGCTTCAATTAAGTTACTGTAAAAAGCTCCCAGTTGCCACATTCCGGCGCCTGTTCAGGGAGGTTGGTATGGGAATTGAACCCGCGTTGCTGGCATTGTTCTGCATTACAAGCCAACTGTTTAGCCCACTGTGCTAAACCAGCCCTCATCAAGTCTCCTCACCGCCTTCTTTTCCCCAAGGAAAACAGTCCCAACCTCTCCAATCTACCATCATAGTTGCAGTTCTTTATCCCTGGAATCATTCCCATGAATCTCCTCTATATTCTCTCCAATGTCGGACAGGAAAAGACCTGTAACCCAGAAGGAAAAAACAGTTCAGACCAGTATTCTTAATTTTCTGCTTTACTGTTTCTTTCCTCCTGGGAATTAGTCTTGTGAATAAGGCAGATGAGCTAAGAACACAGATATACATTTGGAAGCAGAACACCACAGCTATTACTGAAACACAGCTGACAAAAGATCAGGAAGGACTCAAGAATTCTTAGCTGTAGTGTTTTCAGACAGAATAGAGAGGGGGTTTAAAAAGGAGGGTGGAAGATTGGTTCAAGAAACAATTACAGCTATGGAGCAGGGTGTTGTTCAAGAAGGATAATCAAATGAAGCCAAATAGATTGAGCTGAGAAACACAAAAGCAGCAAGCACACTGTTAGTAAGCAAATTGCTGAAAAGTGCAGAAACAAAAGTGCAATAATAGGAGGGGACTTCATCTGTCCCTAATATTAATTAGTATAAATTCAGTGTAGAAGGTAGAGAGGGTGTAGAATCCTTATAATATATTTACAAGGATATTTTAGCCAATATATAGCAAGCCTAATTAGAGAAGGGGTAGTTTTGGAGAATGAATCTGGTGGAGGGGCAATCAGTGTGAGAGGATTTTGGTGGTAGTGATCATCACTCAGTTTGATTTGGAGCAGTTATGGAAAATGATGAAAATCAAAGTTTTAAACTGGGGAAATTTTGCTAAGCGGAGATGTAATTTGGGAAAAGTGGACTGAAAACAGTTATTTGAGGGTTAATCATTGCCGGGGCACTGGCAGGCATTCAAGGAAGAGGTAGAGAAGGAATTTGTTCCCACTAGGAAAAAAAGACAGGACTCCCAAATCCATATTCCACACTGATGTTGAAGAACGTACAATTAGGATAACAAGGAAAAAGAAAGCTTATGTCAGATACTGAGGCCAAGATTTTCATCACAATGGAAAGCATTTCTGTCATGGCATTAATGGCAGACAAGCCTGAAATCCTAGGACCCACCCATGAGCACGACATTTCCTATGTTTGTGTGGGTGGGAGTGGAGTCAGGACGTGGTTTGCGAATGTGAAATTGTTAAGGGCATAGCTATTCATTCACATCATCAGCTGCCTCCACTGAAGTGGGATTTTTTTTTAATAAATATTTTATTGAGGTATTTTTGGTATTATAACAACAACAAAATAAACAATGTACATGAAACTATAAACATAGAGCAAAAGCCGTCTCCCTCCCTTACAGGTCCCACCTTTATTAACCCCCTACTCTTAAGCTAAACTAACCCTGCCCAACAGCTTCTGCTGCCGATTAATTTTTCCGCAAAGAAGTCGAACGGTTGCCACCTCTGGGCGAACCCTAACAGTGACCCTCTCTAGGCAAACTTGATTTTCTCCAAACAGAGAAACCTAGCCATGTCCGATAGCCAGATCTCCGAATTTGGGGGCTTTGAGTCCCTTCATGCTAATAGTATCCATCTCCGGGCTACTAGGGAAGCAAAGGCCAGGACATCTGCCTCTTTCTCCTCCTGGATTCCAGGGTCGTCTGACACCCCGAAAATCGCCACCTCTGGACTCAGCGCCACCCTTCTTTTTAACACCGTGGACATGACGTCTGCAAACCTCTGCCAAAATCCCCTAAGCTTCGGACATGCCCAGAACATGTGGACATGGTTCGCTGGTCCTCCCACACATTTTGCACACCTGTCTTCCACCCCAAAGAATCTGCTCATCAGGGCCACTGTCACGTGAGCCCGATGAACGAGCTTAAATTGTATCAGGCTGAGCCTGGCACATGTTGCAGATGCGTTGACTCTACTCAACGTGTCCGCCCATAGACCATTCTATATATCTCCTCCCAGCTCCTCCTCCCACTTGCGCTTCAGCTCCTCGGTCTGCGTCTCCTCTGACCCCATAAGTTCCTTGTAAATGTCCGAGATGCTCCCTTCTCCTACCCATCCTCTGGAAACTACCCTGTCCTGAATCCCCTCTTAGCGATAGGAGTGGGAAGGTTGACACCTGTTTACGTAGGAAGTCCTACAGATAACTGAATTAATTTCCTCTCGCCAACCCAAACTTCTCCTCCAGCGTCCTCATACTCGGAAAACTCCCCTCTATAAACATATCCCCCATCCTCTCATTCCCTGCTCTCTGCCATATCCGGAACCCCCCATCCATACTTCCCGGGCAAACCAGTGATTATTACAGATTGGGGACCAGACCAATGCTCCCTCTGCTTCCGCATGTCTCCTCCATTGCCCCCAGCCTCTCAGGGCCGCCACTACCATGGGGCTGGTGGAATACCGTGCCAGCAGGAACGACAGAGGCGCCCAACATCCCCAGACTGGTGCCCTTGTATGAAGCCGCCTCCATACAGTCCCATGCCGACCCCTCCCTCACCACCCACTTCCTGATCATGGCTATATTCGCCGCCCAGTAATAGTTACTAAAATTTGGCAGCGCCAGCCCGCCCTCTCCCCAACTCCGCTCAAGCACTACCTTCCTTACCCAGGGGTCTTGCCCGCCCAAACAAAGCCAGAGATCACTTTGTTGACCCTTTTAAAAAAGGACCACGGAATAAAGATGGGGAGTCATTGAAATACAAACAGGAATCTCGGGAGGACCGTCATCTTCACCGTCTGCACCCTCCCAGCCGGGACAGGTGTAATTTATGCAGCCAGTCCCATTCTCACGCCACTTGAATGCCTAGGTACCTAAAGCTTCCCCCTACTAATATAAACGGCAGCTCCCCCAATCGCCTCTCCTGGACCACAAACATCTCACTTTTCCGCATATTTAACTTATACCCCGAACACCGGCCAAATTCCCCTAGAATCCTTATGATTTCTTCCATCCCCTCTAATAGGTCCGATACATACAGAAGCATGTCGTCTGCACAGAGTGAGACTCTGCGCTCCACCCCTCCTCTCCCCCCCCCCCGACCAGCCCCTTCCAGCTCCTTGAGGCTCTCAGAGCAATTGCCACTGGCTCTATAGATAGCGTGAACAACAGTGGGGAGAGGGGGCATCCCTGTCTCGTCCCCCGGTGCAGTCTAAAATAGTCCGATGTTGTCCTATTCATCCGTACACTTGCCACAGGAGCCTGATACAGTAACCTGACCCAGTCATTAAAGCCCCACCCAAATCCTAACCGTCCCAGTACCTCCCACAGATAATCCCATTCTACTTAGGGGCCTCACGGTAGCATGGTGGTTAGCATCAATGCTTCACAGCTCCATGGTCCCAGGTTCGATTCCCGGCTGGGTCACTGTCTGTGTGGAGTCTGCACGTCCTCCCCGTGTGCGCGTGGGTTTCCTCCGGGTGCTCCGGTTTCCTCCCACACTCCAAAGATGTGCGGGTTAGGTGGATTGGCCATGCTAAATTGCCCGTAGTGTAAGGTTAATGGGGGGATTGTTGGGTTACGGGTATACGGGTTACGTGGGTTTAAGTGGGGTGATCATTGTTCGGCACAACATCGAGGGCCGAAGGGCCTGTTCTGTGCTGTACTGTTCTATGTTCTATGTTCTACTCGATTAAAAGCCTTTTCTGCATCCATTGCGACCACTACCTCCACCTCCCTACCTTCCAGGGGCATCATGATTGCATTTAACAACCTTTTTACATTGGCCAGCAACTGCCTACCCTTAACAAACTCTGTCTGGTCCTCCCCAATAACATCTGGAACACAATCCTCAGTCCGGGAGAACAAAATTTGGGCCAGCAGTTTGGCGTCCACATTCAACAGGGATATCGGCCTGTAGGACCCACACAGCTCTGGGTCCTTGTCCCGCTCCAGAATCAGCGAAATCTTGGCCTGTGACATCGTTGGGGGCAGCATCCCTCTTTCTCTTCCTCATTGAACATCCTCATCAACACCGGCCCCAATATCCCAGAGAACCTTTTATAAAACTCCACTGGGTACCCGTCCAGCCCCGAGACTTTACCTGCCTGCATGGCTTTCAAACCTTCCACTATCTCTTCCAACCCGCTCGGGGGCCCAGTCCTTCTACCAGCTTCCCGTCCATCTTTGGGAAATTCAGCCCCCAAAAAAGTGCCTCAGTGCCTCATGGGGTTCCGACCTATACAGCCGACTGTAGAAATCCCGAAACGCCTTATTCACCCCTGCTGAATCTCCAACCAGGTTCCCATCTTCGTTATTTACTTTCCCTATCTCCCTGGCTGCCTCCCTCTTTCTAAGCTGCTGTGCAAGCATTCTGTTGGCCTTCTCTCCATATTCATAGATCGCCCCCTCACCTTTCTCAGCTGCTCCATCACCCTCCCTGTGGTTAACAAACTGAACTCCGCCTGTAGCCTCCGCCATTCCCTTAAAAGCCCTGCCTCTGGGGTCTCCACATACCTCCTATCGATCTGCAGTATCTCCTTTACCAGTCGGTCCGTCTCTGCCCTGTCCACCTTCTCCATATGGGCCCGTATCGAGATCAGCTTCCCTCTGACCACCGTCTTCAGTGCTTTCCAGACCATCGCTGCTGAAATTTCCCCCATGTCGTGACCTGCAGGTAGTTCTGAATACATTTCCTCAGCTGCTCGCACACCCCTTAATCAGCCAAATGTCCCACATCTAACCTCCAGTGCGGGCGCTAGTTACTGACTTACTAACCTGCAGGTCAACCCAGTGTGGAGCATGGTCTGAGATTGTGATCACCGAGTACCCATGTCCATCGCCCAGCCAGTAAGGCCCTGCTCAAAGTGAAGAAATCGATCCGGGAGTACACTTTATACATGTGTGAGTAGAAGGAGAAATCCTTCACCCTCGGTTGCCTAAATCTCCATGGATCTCTCCCCCCCCCCCCCCCCCCCCACCCCACCCCCCCCCCCCCCCCCTCCCCCCCCCCCCCCCCCCCCCCCCCCACCCCCCCCCCCACCCCCCCCCCCCCCCCCCCCCCCCCCCCCCCCCCCCCCCCCCACCATCTGCTCCATGCATTATTTTAGTTCCTTTGCCGTTGCTGGCACCCTGCCCATTTTCGAGCTTGACCGGTCCAAGCCATGGTCAATAACTGTGTTGAAGTCCCCTTCCATGACCAACCTGTGCAAGTCTAGGTCTGGTATCTTCCCCAGCATCCTCTTTATAAACTCCACATCATCCCAATTTGGCGCATACACATTTATACATAGATACATAGAATATACAGTGCAGAAGGAGGCCATTCGGCCCATTGAGTCTGCACCGCCCCACCTAAACCCTCACTTCCACCCTATCCCCATAACCAATAACCCCCTCCTAACATTTTTGGTCACTAAGGGCAATTTAGCATGGCCAATCCACCTAACCTGATCATCTTTGGACAATGGGAGGAAACCGGAGCACCCGGAGTAAACCCATACAGGCACGGGGAGAACGTGCAGACTCCGCACAGACAGTGACCCAGCGGGGAATCGAACCTGGGACCCTGGAGCTGTGAAGCCACAGTGCTAGCCACATGTGCCAACATGCTGCCCACGGTATTTCCTAATACCACCTGCACCTCCTCCAGTTTCCGACTGACCATAATGTACCGACCACCCACATCCAAAACTATTCTACCCCCCTCAAACACCACCCGATTATTGATCAGGATCGCGAAACCTTTAGTCTTTGAATCCAGTCCCAAGTGAAAGACCTGACTGACCCAGCCTTTCCTCAATCTAATCTGGTCAGTTACTCTAAAGTGCACCTCCTGCAACATTACCACGTCCGCCTTCAGTCCCCTAAGATGCGAGCACACACGTGCCCTCTTGACCGGCCCATTTAACCTTCGAGTGATTCCAAGTGATCAGCCTAGTTGGGGGGCTCATTGCCCCCCCCCTCGCCGATCTGCCATCCCCTTTTTTTGCCCTGCCTCCAGCCCATGCTCCACGCCTCCACCGCCCGCCCCCAGACAGCCTCCGCCCTCAACCTCCTTTCTGTCCCTGGCCCAAGTCCCTCCCTCGTCAGCAGAACATTCCCCCACCCCACCCCCCCTCAGTAACAACACTCTGTAACCCAACCCCTTTTGAGAAACAGAACATATGCACATCCCCCATTGCGCTTCCGTGAGTAGCCCGCCCAGCTAGCTTGGGGGCCCCCATCCCTGGCGCCGGATAGTCTCCCACCTATTGTTCCCTTCCAACCCTCTCCCCCACTCAACAAACATACTCCAACATCAAACAATCCCCACACAATTGCCCGACAGAAAAACACCAAGATATACACAAGTATACCTCCATCCCCCAACAGTGCAAATGAAAACCTTAACTCACTCAGCTCTGCCATTGGTCGCTAATCAATACAGAAGGCATTACAAACAGCTTCCACAAAATAAAAAATAAGAAACCTTCTTTTAAATGACAGAGAAACAAACATTTTTTTAAAACATGAGCGTTGCTTCAAAGTTCAGAAGTTCTCAGTCCACCACCAGTCCTTTCCTTTTCACAAAGTCCAGCGTGTCCTCAGGCGACTCGAAATAAAAGTGCTGTTCCTCGTACGTGATCCAGAGATGGGCCGGATACAACAGTCCGAACTTCACATTTTTCTTAAAAAGGATCAACCTAATCTGGTTGAAGCCTGCTCTTCTCCTGGCCACCTCCACATTCAGGTCTTGGTAAACCCGCAGGATACTGTTGTCCCACTTACAGCTCCGTGTCTGCTTGGCCCACTGTAGCATGCGTTCCTTATCCAAGTACCTGTGGAATCTCACCACCATTGCCCTCGGGGATTCTCCCGTTCGCGGCTTCCTCGCGAGTGCTCTGGAGCCTTGTCCACCTCCAAGGGTCGGGAGAAGGCCCCATCTCCCAGCATATTCTCAAACATATCTGTGATGTATGCCCCAGCGTCCACTCCTTCGAACCCCTCCGGGAGCCCAACGATTCTCAAGTTCTGCTGGCGGGACCTATTCTCTAGGTCCTCCACCTTCTCCAGGAACTTCTTCTGCTGGTCTCTCAGCATCCCCACCTCCAACTCCACCGCAGTTTGATGTTCCTCCTGCTCAGCCAGCGCCTTCTCCACCTTCTAGATCGCCCGATCTTGGGCATCCAATCTAAGCTCCAGCCGCAAAATCGACTCTTTTATCGGGTCCCAGCAGTCCCGTTTATGCTTAGCAAATACTTCCTGAATAACTTGCATCAGCTTCTCCATTGACCGCTGGGTCGACAAGCCAGAGGTCCGGTCCTCCGCCATGCTGTCTCCCACTGCAGCTTCAGCCCAAGCCTTCTCTGTCTTTCTGTCTCTGCCTTGACGAGCACGTCTAGTCCTTCTCTCCATGCACCGATGTGGGAATTCAGTACACAATTGCCTCTGTCATCAGTTTTACAATTCAAGTCCGGTAGAAAATCGGGGGAAAAGGTCCAAAAGTCCGACCCGAGCGGGAGCCACCAAATATCCGACTTACTCCTTCATAGCCGCCACCGGAATCCCCTCTGAAGTGGGATTTTAATAGGAGTGTGAAACTTTAGTGTGCAAATTATAACTGGTAAGAGCTGATCTGAACTTTCTGGATTTGTTTAGACAGCCAGAGCACCCCTTTGGAGAGGTAAGGCATCCCTTTGGATCTTGTCCAGGACACTTTTGGGAGAGACAAGGTGCACTTTAGGAGAGGTGGGACATGTTTTTTGAGAGGTGAGCATCTTTTGGAAGTGGTAAAGTACCCTTCGGATTGTGCAAAAAGGGCATAAAATCATTGAAATTGTGAGCTGTCAAAGAACTGTCCAACTGTCCAGGAGCTGTCAAAGCTGTCAAAGAACTCAAAGAACTGTCAAAGGATTGTAGGGGTAAGGGCACAAGGCGATGAGTGGTGGGCATGTTTTGACGTATGTTGGAATTGTTCGCATGGGCCTATAAATAGCCCAGAGGATTTGGGGGACATAAGAGCTATGAAGGGCAAATGTGGGGATGAAGGGACAAAGGACCTAAAGAAAATCAGATCTGTGGGCATCTATTTTTAAAGATCAGAGACCTGGGAATTCTCCCTTCTCTGTGCACCTAACCCTGGAGTGAGAATCTAGGTTTGAGAGCTGAATCCTGCAGAAAGCGTAGAAAGTGCAGGGGTGAAATTAAAAAGGAAATTTGAAAAACGAAAGAATATATGAAAAACGTTGGCAATTAGAATTTTGTAAAACACAAAGATATGTATAGATAGAAAGAGGGTAGAAAGGGGCAACGATGGATGTATAATCCAGAGGCCCAGGTTAGTGTTCTAGGGACATGGGTTCAAATCCCACAACAACATCTGGTCAAATTTAAATTCAATTAATAACATCTGGAACAAATTGATTGTTGTAAAAACCCATCCAGTTCATTAATGTCCCTTTAGGGAAGGAAATCTGCCATCCTTACCTCGTCTGGCCAACATGTGACTAAAGACCCACAGGCCTTTGGACATGGCCTAATAAGCCACTCAGGTCAAAGACAATCAGGAATGGCCAACAAATACTGGCCTTACCAGTGATATCTCAGGGAAGAATAAGGAAAAGAGGATAACTGAGAAAGAAAGAGGCCCAATTAGAGAGCAAAAAGGCAAACAGTGTGTGGAGGTGGAAGACGTGATTCTGGTTCATAATGAATTCTTTACATCAGGCTTCACAATGGAGAAGGATGAAGCAGGTTTTGTAACTAAGAGGAAATAGTCTGAGATATTACATGGGGCAAACTGAGAGCGGGAGGACATATTAAGTGTCTAACATCCTTGAAAGTGGATATGTCACCAAGCACAGATGAAATGTATTCCAGACTGCCAGGAGCAGAAATAGTGGAAGCTCTGAGTATCATTTTCCAATCCTCCCTGACTATAGGCGTGCTCTGGAGAAACTGGAAGACAGCTAACATTTTACAATTGTTTAAAAAGAGGGAAAAAGATAGACTTCGTAATTCCAGCCCCGTCAGCCTGAAGTTGATGGTCAGAAAAGTATTGCAAAAAGTTCTGAGAGACGACAAATTGCCATTTAAAGAAGCATGGACTACTCAAGGGCAGTTAGCATGGATTTAAGGGAAGGTTGTGTCTGACTAGCTTGATTGAATTTGTTTGAGGAAGTAACAAGGAGGGTCGATGAAGGTGCTGTGGTTGATGTAGTCTACAAGGCTTTTGATTGAGTCTCACTGCCAGGATGATCAGAAATGTAGGAGCCCATGGGATCCATGGGAAAGTGGGATGCAAAACAGGTATGGCGGCTGAAAGCACAGGATTATGGTCTACAAGTGTTTTGTGACTGGAAGGTGGTTCCCAAAAAGGGTGCAAAGGGCTCGGTACAGGGTCCCTTGCTTTTTATTCTGTGCGTCAATAATGTGAACTTAAAGGTAGGGTGCATGATTAAAATATAGGGTTTGTGTGAGGCAAAAACTGGCCATTTGGCTGATGATGGGAAAGAAATCTGTAGATTGCAAGTAGATATCAATGAAATAGTCAGACAGGCACAAAAACCGGGAAACGGAATTCAGTCTGAGATAATGCGTTTGAGGGAGGGAAAGCAAGATGAGGGGGTGCACCATAAATGAGAACAGAGGAACAGAGGGGCCGTGAAGTGCATGCCCACAGAACGTAATAGAGATAAGGTTGTGTTGGAAGTGTATGAATCATTAGTTAGGCCTCAGCTAGAGTACAATCCTGGTCATGGATTACAGAAAGGATGTGATCAGACTAGATAGGGTGCAGAGGAGATTTACAGATGTTGCCAGGACGGCAGAACGTTAGCTATGAGGAAAGATTGGATAGGCTGGGATTGTGTTCTTTGAAACAGAGGGGGTTGAAGGAAATTTTACCGAGGTGGATAAAATTCTGAGAGCCTGAGATACAGTGGATAGGAGGAACCTATCTCCATTACCAGAGACATCAATAACCAGAGGACAAGGATTTAAAGAAATTGGTCAAAGGACGCACTTGAGTTGAGGAATAATTTTTTCACTGAGATATGGGTAGGGGCTGGAGCTCACTCAAGCTGGCACTGGTAGAAATGCTCATCACATTTTTTTAAAACGCTTGGATAAGCATTTATTCATTTATGAAGTTAGAGTACCTAATTATTTTTTTCCAATTAAGGGGCAATTTGGTATAGTCAATCCAACTAACTAGCACATCTTTGGGTTGTGGGGTGAAACCCACGCAGGCAATGTGCAGACTCCACACAGACAGTGACCCAGGGCTGGGATTCGAACCTGGGTCCACAGCACCACAGTCCCAGTGCTAACCACTGTGCCACGTGCCGCCCCTTGGATAAGCATTTATAATGTTGGAACCTACAGAGCTACAGACAAGGGTGGGATTTTACGCTGCTGGATTTTACAGTCTCACTGAAATTAATGAACTTTTGAATGGCTCACCGCATTTCATGGTTGCATCCCTGTTTTACACTGGTGGAGGCAGCCCGCCATTGGCCGGCAGCAGGGTCCTCCAGTCCTGCCTCTGTCAACGGATTTTCCCATTGTCCTCATCCTCCGCTGTGGGGCGGTGGCCATCGGCGGGACCGGAAGATCCCGCCAGCGGGAAGGGCTGGAAAATTTCTGCCACTGTGCTTAATGGCCTCCTTCTGTACTGTAACTCTTTCCATGTTTTTATGTTTCCTCCAGCCTGCACCATATTGCTGTCATATCCCATGTATCACCTTACAGACACTCCCACTCCACACAGAGCATTGCACTTTCCAGGTGAGGTGAAAATAAATGGATAAAAGCCATTGCCATTTCAGGGGGAAATTTGGGAGCGTTCTTTTCCAACATTTGGTGTCATACTTTTAAAAAAGGAAAGAGGAAGTCAGCCATTTACAATCTCCAGCGAAGCTTCCCCAGCAAGATATATTTGAGAATGTAGATTGATTATCAGCGTTAAGAGGTGTCTAACCTTAGTGAGGTACTCATATCACCGTGGCAGGAGATTGCACATTGATTCAGGATAAACAGATGGGAAGACAGGATTGACTCATCTCGCAAACCTGCCTTGACGTAGATATTTCTTACAACAGCTTGTCGCCTCCGTGGTGGCACCTAATGTTCTTGTACTCTTTGTTTTGGCTGGAGATAGGTTGCCTTCTTGGCAGCTGACAGATAACAGGCCCTTTTTGTGGCCCCTTTATTCCAAATGGGATTAATGTTGTCTCCCAACAAAACAACCCTCTCCTCCACCCCCTGGCTATTTATATAGAACTACATAGTGTCCACAGTATGGAGAGACGTCATTCTGTGCCATTGTTCATGTTCTATACAAGGGTCCATCCCCCTTCCTTCATCTTTTCCGATCAATTTCACCCTCTTGCACTGATTTGCTCCATTCAGAAGTCACCACTGCTAATCTCTTTTTTTTAATATAAATTTAGATTACCCAATTATTTTTTCCAATTAAGGGGCAATTTAGCGTGGCCAATCCACCTACTCTGCACATTTTTGGGTTGTGGGGGCGAAACCCACGCAGACACGGGGAGAATGTGCAAACTCCACACGGACAGTGACCCAGAGCCGGGATCGAACCTGGGACCTCAGCGCCGTGAGGCGGTTGTGCTAACCACTAGGCCACCGTGCTGCCCCCCTGCTAATCTCTTTAACCATTCTTTCTGGTAGCTAGTTCCACATTCTAACCCCTCTCTGGATAAAGATATTTCTTCTGAATTCCCTATTGAATTTATTAGTCACTATCTTACATCAGTGTCCTCTAGTTCTGCTCTTACCCGCAAGTGGAAACAATCTCTCCACATTTACCCAGTCAAACTCCGTTATAATGTTAAAGACTGGGTGAATGCGTGGAGTTTGCACGTTCTCCCCGTGTCTGCGTGACTTTCCTCCGTGTTCTCCGGTTTCCCACCACAGCCCAAAGATATGCAGGTTACGTGGATTGGCCATGCTAAATTTCCCCTTAGTATCCAAAGACGTGCAGGTTAGGTGGGGTTACGGGGATAAGGAGGAGGAGTGGGCTGAGGTAGGGGGCACTTTCAGAGGGCTGGTGCAGACCCGATGGGCTGAATGGCCTCCTCTTGCACTGTAGAGATTCTATGGATTCTATTCTATGGACTGGTCCCCTCTCAATCTTCTCATCTCTCGAGTGCTTGAAGGCTATCTCAGATTATATGAATTGCCACCCATTCCTTCTGTCAGCCCATCAGTTGCAAACATTTCTGGCCAGGGACCACTGACGACTCAACGTTGGGAACTGTTTAATAGTCATTGGACAGTACAAGCACTGAGCTTGGCCGAAGTTCTGGCTACTTCAGATTTTGTTTGCCTGTTCCAACTCTGTGCTGGCCCAGATCAGATCTGTGTCCTTTTCTTGTTTAGCTGATGCTGCAAATGCTTCAGGTTCTAGGCAGGTGAAGCCGTAAAATTATCATTTTTTTTACTAAATAATCATTCATAGACCTCCAGTGGTATATAGCATTTGATGGCACAAAAGCAAAGACTGTTGACGAATGTTTGGCGAATGACCTGACACCACCAAACTCCCAAAACAGAGAGAACCAGAAACAGGTAGAGAAAGAGTGACAGACAAAGAGCCAGATACAAACACGTGTGGAGAGATAGAGACTGAGGTCAGGAATTTCTTCCTGCTAGCCCCTGCTCTTCCCTTGGAGTGTTTGGGGAATCGCGACTCAAGTCTGCAAATGTGGTTCCTGGCACCTTGCTACAACAATGGATGAAGACAGGCTCTGGGGAAATGCAGACAGAGATAGACAGAGAAAGGAAGACATGTAAAGCAGATGAGAAAGGTTTACATGGTAGGGAGGGGAAGAGAAAGGGAGGGATGGGAGAGAGAAAGAAAGGTAAAGAAAGATAGAAAGAGATAGGTACAGAGATGTGTCCTGGGTCTGATGTCAGATGAATAGCTAACTAAATAATGAATTTAAAACTCTTGCAGAATCTGTGCCACACAGCAGGCAGGACACATGCATGGTTCACAAGATGTAAGAACCTAATCAGTGATTTTCAATGCCTGAAGCCCATCAAAGGTAGGCCATTCATGGGTCAGTGAGGTGCACCTGCTTCAACCAGATGGAACTTATTTTTTGAAAAATGACCAGAATATCAGGAAGAATTTTACTGTTCCCCATATTTGTGTGTGTGTCTGTGCGTCAGTGCGTATGTGGAGTCTGTGTGTGCGCGCATATGTGGATTGTGTGTGCGCGCGCATATGTGGAGTGCGTGCATGCGCATATGTGGAGTGTGTGTGCGTGCGAGATGAGTGTGTGAGAGATGAGAGTGTGTGTGAGATGAGAATGCATATGTGTGTGAAAGAGACAGAGGTGAGAGTGTGTAAAGGTGTGTGAGATGAGAGAGTGTGTATATGTGAGAGTAAGGGTGTGTGTGAGAGTGTGAGAGTATGTGTGTTTGAGAGTGGCATGTATGTATGTGTGAGTGAGGATGTGTGTGACAGTGTGAGAGACTGTGTGTTTGAGAGTTAGGATGTATGTGTGGGAGAGTGAGGATGTATGTATGAAAGTGACGATTTGCGTATGTGTGTGAGTGAGGATGTGGGAGTATGTGAGTGTGCATATCTATGTGAGAGTGAGGATGTGTTTGCGTGCAAGAGAGGTGAGAGTGTGCAAATGTGAGATGAGAGAGGTGTGCGTATGTAAGAAAGACGATGTGTGTATGAGAGTGAGGATCTGTATGTACGAGAGTGAGGATGTGTGTGAGTGAGGACATGTGTGAGTGAGGATGTGTATATGTGTGAGGATGTGTGTGTGAGTGGGGATGCGTATGAGAGTGAGGATGTGTGTGTTTGTGTGTGTGTGTATATGTGTGAATACAGGTGAGTATCTGCTTTTGAGTGAAGATGTGTGAGTGAGGATGTGTGTGTGTGTGAGATGAGAGTGTGTGTGTGTAATTGAGGATGTGTGTGTGAGTGAATGTGTTTTGAGTGCAAGAGAGGTGAGTGTGAGTGTGTGTGAGATGAGAGAATGTGTGAGTGAGGATGTGTGTATATGAAGATGTGTGTGGGAGTGAGGATGTGTGTGTGAGTGGGGATTTGTGTGAGTGAGGATGTGTGTGTGAGTAAGGATGTGTGTGTGTGTGAGGATATGTGTGTGGGAGGATGTGTGTGTGAATGAGGATGTGTGTGTGAGTGAGAATGTGTGTGGGAGTGAGAATGAGTGTGTGTGGGAGGATGTGTGTGCGTAAGTGAGGATGTGTGTGGGAGTGAGAATGTGTGTGGGAGTGAGAATGTGTGTGTGTGTGAGGATGTGTGTGTGAGTGAGTGTGTGTGTTTGTGTGTGAGGATGTGTGTGTGTGAGAATGTGTGTGGGAGTGAGAATGAGTGTGTGTGGGAGGATGTGTGTGCGTAGGTGAGGATGTGTGTGGGAGTGAATGTGTGTGGGAGTGAGAATGTGTGTGTGTGTGAGGATGTGTGTGTGTGAGGATGTGTGTGTGAGTGAGGATGTGTGTGCAAGTGAGGAATTGTCTGTGTGTGAGGATGTGTGTGTGTGAGTGAGTGTGTGTGTTTGTGTGTGAGGATGTGTGTGTGTGAGGATGTGTGTGTGCGTGTGTGAGAGTGACGATGAATGTGTGAGTGAAGATATTGGTGTGTGTGTGAGGATGTGTGTGTGAGTGAGGGTGTGTGTGTTTGTGTGTGTGAGGATGTGTGTGTGTGTGTGTGAGTGACGATGCATGGGTGAGTGAGGATGTGTGTGTGTGATAGTGCATGTGAGGATGTGTGTGTGAGGATGTGTGTGTGAGAGTGAGTGAGTATGTGTGTGTGAGTAAGGATGTGTGTGTATGAGAGTATGAGTGTGAGTGAGGATGTTTGTATGTGTGAGGATGTGTGTGTGTGATAGTGCATGTGAGGATGTGAGTGAGGATGTGTGTGAGGATGTGTGTGTGAGAGTGAGTGAGTATGTGTGTGTGAGTAAGGATGTGTGTGTATGAGAGTATGAGTGTGAGTGAGGATGTTTGTGTGTGTGAGTGAGGATGTGTGTATGAGAATGTGTGCATGAGAGTGAGTGAGTGTGTGTGTGAGTAAGGATATGTGTTTATGAGAGTATGAGTGTGAGTGAGGATGTTTGTGTGTGTGTGAGTGACGATGCCTGTGTGTGAGGGTGTTTGTGTGTGAGTGAGGATGAGTGTATGAATGAGGAAATGTGTGTGTGCGTGTATGAGGATGCGTGCATGAGAGTGAGTGAGTATGGGTGTGTGATTAAGGATATGTTTGTAGGAGAGTGAGTGAGTATGTGTGTATGTGAGGATGTGTGTGTGTGAGGCGGCGTGTGTGAATGAGGATCTGTGTGTATGAGAGTGCGAATGTGTGTGTTTGAGTGAGGTTGTGGTGAGTGAGGATGTGTGTGTGCTGTAAGGATACTCCTGTTTAAACCCTGTTTATTACTCGTTCCCCCTTTTATTTGCTATTACAATTTTTATCCATGAGCCTGTGACTTTAATGCAGTCTTTAATTCAAGCAGGAGAGATCAGCTCTAAATCCATTCCACATCCTAATTACACAGATTAAACTTGCTTTTCAGGACAGATTTGGCTCCTATTAGAATCCTTGCAGATTCGGGCTGGATATCGTCAAAAAACTGTTTCAACTGTTATTTTTGCTGGTTTTCCCCTTGTCCTCAGAGAAGTCTGCTCTGCTTTAAATACTATTATTCTGTTCTTTTAAATAACCTACTGTGAGAACAAGGGGTGGGCTAAAGGATTAGTCGCATCAGAACTCAACTCAATAAGCTTTCTCAAAATGTCTGAATACCTTAGCTCCACCCAGCAATGACACCTCCCCGAGCTAAAAACACATTGGGCTGGATTCTCCACTGGCAGGAGCCTCTGCTTCATCAGCAGCACACTCACATCCACAGATTTCCCAATGGTGTGGAGTGCCCACAATGGGAAACCCATTGGCCGGTTGCCGGGGTGGAGGATCCTGCTGCTGGCGGGGGCTCGTCGCACCAAAATGGAGAATCCCACCCATTAACCCTCCAGGGACTCCCCTAGTCAAACAACAGTGCATTAGCCCAGGCTAAAAACACATTCCTCTGGTCAATTTTATCTCTGGCTCCGAAAAACTTTCTGGTCTTTCAAAATAAGATTCCTTTTTAAAAAAACACACTCTAACCCAGGCTGTTAACTGTTAAATTCCAAATGTTTGTAATCCAAAATATCTAAAATGCTGCACCTTCATAGAAAATCATAAATGGAAATAAGTAAAGTAAGCTGCAAGTGTGAAAGTGAGAAATGTTACCTACTGCCCACCACCCTCTCTCTCTCTTCCATCTTGGCTGACAACTCCGGGACCAGTCTTTCTCCAGAGGCACATGAGGAGCCATAAGACCGACCCGCTGTTCGAGAGGGTCCAGCAGCTCCACGCCAACCCCCAGTACGCCTTTCTTCTCTCTTTCTTGTCCCAAGGGGCATTCTTGCCCCCCACTCCCCCCCCCAAATCTCCCCTCACCTTCCTCACTGTCTCTCTTCCTCTCCCCCACTCCACTCCAATCTCTCCCACATTCTCTCCCTCTAAACCTCCCTCTCTAACCTTCCCTGATCCACTCCTGGCCTTCCTCTCCCCTCTGGATTCACCAATTTCAGCGTCGAGATTCCAATTCACCTATTTTATTTAATATTGAAATAGTCAAGAAATAGCTGAGGGGGTGGGGGAATGACTATTTATTAATAAATATTTGTTATAAAAAGATTAATCTCAGGGCATCCTCCTGGCAGCTGCCAGAATCATCCCCCTCCCCCGCTTCCCTCAATTAAAAGCACACAATTCTAAAAGGATTTTTAAAAAAAATAATGATTCCAAAGTTCTGATGTTCTGCTCTGAAGAGAATTGTTTCTATCCCTTTCTCTCTTAAATATACCTTCAAATTATCGAGAGTCAGAGAGAGCAAGTGAACATTAGGCTTTATTAATCATGAACTTGCCCAGCCAGAGTCGGTTGTACAGGTGAATGCGGCCCACAGGCGGCCGGTCTATATATGGCCCCGGTGAGGGAAGAGCCAGAGGCGGAGACCACCGAGGTTACTGTACAGTACCTGGAAGCAGCTCGTATCACCACTTCCAGGTCATAGGTCATAGGTTACAGTATCATACATGCATTAGGTGAACACATTCACCACATTCACCCCCTGTTAAAAAAATCAAGTCCAGCGGGGGTGACGTGGGGTCATTACATATTCAGTCTATCTGGAGGCCGGATCGTTCTCTTCAACCTCCTCAGCTCTGGCGGTGCGGCGGGCACAGTTGTTGCAGGTGGTGACTCCAGCGGCGCTGTGTCTGGAGCTTGAGCCTCAGTCCGGAGATGGCTGGGGTGTGGGGGTAGGCAGCGGGGTTAGGGTTAAGGGGGGGGGGGGGTGATGGGTGGCGGAAGTGTCGGCGCGGGACAATACAGGAGACCCAGGGGAGCGTATGGGGGTCCGGGGAGGGGGTGCCGTGTCGGCAGGGGAGTCAGCTGGTGCCAGGTCCCGTAGGGAAACCATATCTTGCCGTCCGTCCTGGTGCGCGATGTAGGCGTACTGGGGGTTAGCGTGGAGCTGCTGGACCCTCTCGAACAGGGGGTCGGTCTTATGGCTCCTCATGTGCCTCTGGAGAAGGACTGGTCCCGGAGTTATCAGCCAAGATGAAAGCGAGACCCTGGAGGCAGACTTCCTGGGAAGATAAACAAACGATGGTGAGGGGTCTCGTTCGTGGCTGTGCAGAGGAGTGATCTAATGGAGTGGAGGGCGTCGGGGAGGGCCTCCTGCCAGCGGGAGATCGGGAGACTTCTAGACCTCAGGGCCAGAAGAACGGCCTTCCATACCGTCGCGTTCTCCCTCTCCACCTGCCCATTTCCCTGCAGGTTATAGCTTGTAGTCCTGCTTGAGGCAATGCCTTTGCTGAGCAGATACTGACGTAGCTCATCGCTCATGAACGATGTGCCCCGGTCGCTGTGGACGTAGGCAGGGAAACCGAACAGTGTGAAGATGCTGTGCAGTGCCTTTATTACGGTGGCTGAGGTCATGTCAGGGCAGGGGACGGCGAAGGGGAAGCGGGAGTACTCATCTATGACGGTGAGGAAGTATATATTACGGTTGGTAGAGGGGAGGGGCCCTTTGAAGTCAATGCTTAGGCGCTCAAAGGGCCGGGAGGCCTTTACCAGACGGGCCTTGTCTGGCCGGTAGAAGTGCGGTTTGCACTCCGCGCAGACTTGGCAGTCCCTGGTCTTTGCCTTGACCTCCTCGGAGGAGAAGGGCAGATTGCGGGCCTTAATGAAGTGTGTAAGCCGGGTGACCTCCACGTGACAGAGGTCATTGTGGATAGCCCGAAGTCGGTCGTCTTGCGTGCTGGCGCATGTGCCGCGGGACAGGGCATCTGGGGGCTCGTTGAGCTTCCCAGGATGATACTTGATATTGTAATTGTAGGTGGAGTGTTCGATCCTCCACCTCAAGATTTTGTCATTTTTTATTTTGCCCCGTTGTACGTTGTCAAACATGAAGTTGACCGATCGCTGGTCGGTGATGAGTGTAAACCTCCTACCGGCTAGGTGGTGCCTCCAGTGCTGCACGGCTTCCGCTATGGCTTGTGCTTCCTTCTCGACAGAGAGGTGTCAAATTTCGGAAGCGTGGAGGGTCCTAGAGAAGAATGCTACTGGCCTGCCCGCCTGGTTGAGTTGTGGCGGCCAGTGCGACGTCTGACGTATCGCTCTCTACCTGAAAGGGGATGGACTAGTTCACCGCGTGCATTGCGGACTTGGTGATGTCGGCCTTGATGCGGCTGAAGGCCGAGCGGACCTCATCCGTCAGGGGAAAAGTGCTGGTTAGAATAAGTGGGCGGGCTTTGTCCGCATAGTTGGGGGCCCACTGGGCGTAGTAGGAGAACAGCCCCAGGCATCGTTTTAGGGCCTTGAGGCTGTGGGGAGGGGGGAGTTCTGTGAGGTGGCGCATACATTCAGGGTCGGGCCCTAGGACTCCGTTCTCCACGACGTAGCCGAGGATGGCTAGGTGGGTCGTACGGAAGACCCACTTTTCTTTGTTATATGTGAGGTTGAGGGATTGGGCGGCCTGGAGGAACCTCTGGAGGTTGGCGTCATGGTCCTGCTGATCATGGCCGCAGATGGTCACATTGTCCAAGTACAGGTATGTAGCCCGCATACCGTACTGGTCCACCATTCGGTCCATCGTTCTCTAAAAGACCGAGACCCCGTTAGTGACGCCGAAGGGGACTCTGAGGAAGTGGAAGAGTCGCCCGGCTGCTTCAAAGGCAGTGTAGTGGCGCTCCTCCGGGCGGCTTGACAGCTGGTGGTAGGCCGGCTTCAGATCGACCCTTGAGAACACATGGTACTGCGTGATCTGGTTGACCATTTCCGCGATGCGGGGGAGGGGGTACGCATCCAGTTGCGTGAACCGATTAATTGTCTGGCTGTCGTCCACAACCATCCGATTCTTTTCCCCGGTCCGGACGACCACCACGTGCGCTCTCTAGGGGCTGTTGCTGACCTCGATGAAAGGTAATAAATGCCGGGGCGATTATTTTTAAGAACTAATTGTGAGGTTTTGATGACAATTCTACCCACTGCCCCGTGTATATTGAACCTTGATCCGGTTAGAAAGAGGGTCGAGGGTTACGAAGTGGATGAGAGGTGGATTTACACAATTTCTGACCATTCAGAAATGTCGAGTTGTGGAAGACAATTAGAGACAAATTTTATGGGTCTTGAGGTAACCTAGACACCTGGATGTTTGGCTGTGTTTGCCTTTTAGAGATAGGAAGTCACTTTGTGGAGTCTCTCTTCAGGTGAGGGAAGGAATTGGAGATTGATGGCTGGAACAACAGCTGGAAAACACATCATAACACCTCCATCACTATCTGGCATTCTGATGATATACATGGCTGCTTACACAGAAAATGAGCCGCATGTCAAGTAAATTATGTGGAGGTTCATGCGGCATCCTAACATAACTGGCAAGGGATCAGCACAACCCCCAAAGTAAATAGACGAAAATGATGCTGTATATGATGGATTAGAGTTACGATGGGAGATCCCCAAGTTGAGCAAATTTTGGGGTCTATTGTGACTGAAGCTTTTGGCCACATCACCGAAAGCACTGCTGAAAACAGAGTGAGAACCAGCAAGTCAAAGACTGGAAGCAAGTTTAATCATCTCAGTTATGTCCCAGTGTGTTGCAATGATTGAGTCAGTGCCCCAAAGAATGTCTAGTTCGTGACTAGTTAAGATTTATTAAAACACAGTAACGCTTTTAGAAAACAATACTAATACTACTAACGAAGTCTAAACTGTTAACAACTAGAAAACGAGAGCTAATACGATTATCCACGACGACTCCTCACCCAGACGCTCTGAGGTTGCAGTGTCACGTGGTGTAGTTCTACTGCCACCTGCTGGTTGGAGTTCTAACATAATAACATACAAAATTGTTCATGCATATCATTACAATCTCCATCAGCCGTGTCCCTGCAAGTTAGAAGTGACCAGTTGGAGGGCAGCACGGTGGCACAGTGGATAGCACTGCTGCCTCTTGGTGCCGAGGTTCCAGTCTCCATCCTGGTTCTGGGTCACTGTCCGTGTGGAATTTGCATATTCTCCCTGTGTTTGCCTGGGTTTCACCCCCACAGACCAAAGATGTGCAGGTTAGGTGGCTTGGCCACTCTAAATTGCCCCTTAATTGGACAAAATGTATTGGGTACTCTAAATTTATATAAAAAAAATAAGTGACCAGTTGTGTGTGTTTAAAAAAAAGCTCATCCTCCTCAGTGGAAATATTCTTACAATGGCAGCATTGAACTGAATGGTTATTGTGATGATACATACACCCAACACTTGGCAGCTCCCTTACTGGAGTGAAAGAGATGTCCTGCAGCTGCAGTGTTGTACCATTTGTGCTACCATACGTAATGTCCTATGAGGGCTTTACCACTTGGGAACTGTCTGCCACCAATTCACCGTGGCATTCATTGACCAAAGCCTCCAGCCAAGTCTGAACTAGCTTTAACTCTGTTGTACTTATTTTCCAACCACAGTCACTTGTAAACATGTTTCCTTGAAGGGGTGAACATCACGTTTACGATATGAAAGGTAATATTTAACGCATCTCCTCCTTCCAACCTTACTTCCTATGTTTTGGACTAAGATCCTGTGTTAACCGTATGTTAATTGTATTGTTAAGATGCACAGGTGAAAGGCATTGTTTAATTAAAGCATTTTGAGCATATATAAATAGGGGACAGCTGGGACACTGGGGGTATGAGACTGAACAAATCAATAAACCCAGACAGTAAAGAAAAGCTCTATTTTTCTTGGTTTGAACTTTATCAACTAGCTTGGTTTCTATGAATATTGGTAGCAGAGACTGTTGGGCCTAAAGGTGAAGTTTGGAAACTAAGGGGAAGGAGCGGAGAATAGCGGAAGAGGCCAAAAACAAGAACCCCTCTGGGTACCAAATAGTTTACGATGCAACTGTCCACTCCCTTTGCCAAAATCGGGATCTCGCCGTAGAGTGGCGAGAAGCCAATAATCACCACATAAGCTCTATTTTCATACAATTAATGGGAACCAGCCCATATCGAACAGCCTCCCATGATTCATCAGTCTCCCCAGCAAGTGGTCATGTTGACGCCATTAGTACTCCTTTTTAAAAAGGTGAACCTGGCAGAAATGCTTCTGCGGGGAGCCGAGGAGGTTAGTCGCCATTTTTGCTCACAAGCAAAGGGCCCAGGGGCAGTGGGCTTGCCACCCCAATGCTTGGGGGAGGGTGGGAGGGTGCTCTCTTGGCTGGGGTGAGCCATCATGGGAAGGGGGGTCTGCTGGAGGGGCAACCACACGTGGCACCAGCATGCCAAAACCCCCACTGACCACCCACAACCCCCACCAAGTGCTAAGGCCTCGGGCAGTGCGGCTGAAGACTATTGCTGAATTGGCTATCATGGTTAATTGAGCACTTCACACATCCCAAGTGAATTCCCATGGGTGGGTGGGCCATATAGCATATGGGAGGCCTTGACTGCTGCTGGAAGGTGTGTGAGTACAACGGGGCGGGGGCTAGCACCCGGTCCAGGTAACGTTTTGTGTGGGTGTCGGGGGTACAGGTCTGGGATCCGTTGAGGGGTTCCCGCTGACACCGGAAGTTCGTGGCCAGGGCATTCCGAGTGTGGGGGAGTCGGGGAGTAGGTGAGGGGGGAGAGATCAATGGGGAATGGAGGGTCCCTGGTGGGAGCCACCACTGTTTCTCAGTCTACTCTCTCCCAACTCCTTACAGATATTGAGCGGTACAGATGGTATTTTGAACCCCGCAGAATAGGTCCTAGTTATGCTGCTGGTAGATTGGGCGGCCAGACGCTGGAGACTGCGGTGGCAGCAGTGTCTGCAGAGGCTCGAGACGCCGGCCCATGTGCCAAACCCTGCCCCAAACTCTGAGGACCTGGCCGCCTATCAGGCGTGGGTGAGACCCAGAGGGGGATACCCGCATTGGCTCACGATGTACAACGTCACTGGTCCTTTGAACAGATGATGGCCAGTATGTGCTGTAGGAGGCTCCGCCTTAACAAGGAAATGATGAGCACCTGTGCCATATCCTTGCGGACTTGGAACTACGTGGAGGAGGAGAACACTTTCTGTGGTTGTCAAGGTCACCGCAGCCCTAAACATTTACGCCTCAGGATCATTCCAGGGCTCGAACGGGGACCTTCTCACAGGCCACAGCCCACAGGTGCATCCAGCAGGTGCTGCCCTGTTTGCCTGGGTGAAAAACTACATCAACTTTGACATGGACCATGCCCAACAAGATGCCCAGTAGCAGTCTCCGCCACCGCCAGGGTGCCCCAGGTTCAGGGGCTGACAGACTGCACGCATATGGTCCTGTGTGCACAAGGCCAGCTGGGAGTGCCCTACATCAACATGAAGGGGTTCCACTCCCTGAACATACAACTCACGTGTGCCAACTACATGCAGATCATGCACGTGTGTGCATGCTTCCGTAGGATTGTTCACAACAGCTACACCGTGAGGCAGTTCAACATCCCTGACATCTTTGAGGATCACCCCAGGATGGCCGGCTGGCTCTTGGGGATAAGGAGTACCTGCTGAGGACCTGGCTAATGACACCAGTATGGAGGCTGGAGGCCGAAGCAGAGACCCGGTACAACAAGGCCCACCCGGGCTGTGATTAGGAGGTGATTGGACTGCTCCAAACATGGTTCCAAAGTTTCAACTGCTCCAGTACTGCCCTGCAGTCCACCGTCTGGAGGGTCGCCCGCTATGTGGTTGGTCTGCCACAACCTGGCACAGCAGCGGGGCGACGTGCTGGAGCTTGATGTGAGGAACATGTGGCCACCGAGGAGGAGGAGGACAAGGATGATGAGGAGGTGCCGGACCAGCAGGGGCTGGAGGACGATTTCAGGTATGAACCCCGCGGGGAACCAGCCAGAGGCAGCAGGAAAGGCGTCAGTGGCAAGGGTCTGGCAAGCCCGATAGGCCAGAGGGACCTCGTACTCACCCGCATCACACACAATGTGGACTGGTCCATCATCGCTACCTTCCCCACCACTCTCCACCCCATTTCTCACCCCCAGCGTATGTGTTACATCATTCCAAGGCGCTGAGATTGTGTCGGCACTGTCCACAGGTCACTGCTGAGGACAGGGGATGGCAACAACCCGCAGAGATCTGAACATAGGCGCTTTTCAATTTATGCCATAGTCTGACCCCTGATGGGGAGGATGCCTGGAGAGATGGGCCGAGGGTTCGTAGTTCGGCCTGCATTGCGGAACAATGTGACAGACATTGTGGTAAAGGGTTTTTAATGTTTCACAGGTGTCCAACAATTCCCCACTATCCTAATGGTGCCACACCTCTCTCCCTCCACCCCCTCAGCCGCTACCTTCCCCACTCCACCAGTACCCTCAAAGTGCTTAGCCTTCCTTTCCCTACTTCGACATTGAGGTGTGTCCCCAGGTTGCACATCAGAGGTCGAGGCAGCCAGCTGCTTATCACATCACCTGGACTTCGATGCCCCTTGCACAAATCCTCTGGTGTCTCTGGGACCAGAGGGTACTGGCACACTTGTCGGCAGCGCCCTATCCCGTTTGCTAACTGTGAGACTTCTCCTCGTCCGAGGAGTGGAACTCGGAGGAGCTCCATGGGACATATCCAGATTGGCACCCGGCGCCCTCTCTTCCTGCTCACTGCCCACAGGTCCCTGGGGTTCATCTCGGGGATGGAGGGGCAGCTGGTTTGAGCCCCGGCTGCCCCTGCGTCATCTGGCTCTGCCAACCCTGGCAGCTCCCCAATGTCCGCACCATGGTGCCGATGCCTTCGGCGTGGGTGATTAGGACACGCTCTGCAGCACCTCGGCCACGCCCATCTGAGAGCAGGACATGTCCCGCAGAACCTCATCAAGGTTACCTTACACTGGTTTACATCTCCCAGTGAGTCGGACATTCTGCCGAGCCCCTCAGCCATGGCCATTACCAACTGCGCCATGCCTTGGACACCTTCAAAATGCTACTGATGTCGTGCACCAAGCTCTCCACCACTGTCGTCACCCCAGCATTGTTGGCCTAGCATTGTCGGCGACATCTCCTGCACCCGTATCCTCTGGGACTCCTCCAATCGGCTATGGACCTGCTGAAATGTCTCTGACATCTCCCTCTGAATGTCCAGGCTGCTCCCTAACTTCTTCATCAGTTCCAGGATAGCCTGATCCATAGGCCCAGCATCTGACTGGGACCCAGCTGAGTCCTGGGATCCAGCAGACCTCAGACTGCTGTCTCGCCTGGGCATGACTGCCTCCACCTGATGTGCATCAGCAAATATATTGTGCTCACCACATTGTGCCCCAGAAGCGTGACCACTAATGTGGAAAGTGGAGATAACAGCTGTGATGCGTCGATTGTGGCATCCTCTGATCTCTCCTCCGAGTGGTCTCACGGGAGGTAGGGGAAGGGCCCACTCCAGATGGGCCGGTGCCGTCGGCTGGAAGACCTGCAGGAGAATGGACATGTGGTCAGAGGAAGCGACGGGTCAGTCAGTAGGCAATAACAACTCACGTTTGATAGATCCCCTGGTTGGGGCCTGGTGCATCCTCACCTCTGCGGCGTGCGCCAATCTCTGCATTGGTGACCGTTCTGTCCTCGGTCATCCCCATCACCTCCAGGACTCGGTCCTCGAGGGTTATGAGGATTCTTATATCTGACACCCCTCCACCAGTCTAGGCCCTCTCCTGGCGATTGTGGGAGAGCATCTCCTGCAGAGACACAAGAGGGTATCGTTAGCTGCACATGTAGTTCACAGTGGTGGGGGCATCTTGAAACCCATCGTACAAGGAACGCCCAGCTTCTGGCGCGACACGACAGACTTCCGACAGAAACTCAGCACCCGTGGAGCAGTTGAACCAGGAACATTCCTCGTCACAATGGACGTCTTGGCACTCTACACCAGCATCCCTCATGATGACGGCATTGCTGCAACAGCCTCTGTCCTCAACACCGACAACTGTCAATCTCCAGACGCAATTCTGCAACTCATCCGTTTCATTCTGGATCACAACGTCTTCACCTTCGACAACAAGTTCTTCATCCAGACACACGGAACAGCCATGGGGACCAAATACACACCTCAATATGCCAACATCTTCATGCACAGGTTTGAACAAGACTTCCTCACTGCACAGGACCTTCAACCAATGTTATACATGAGATACATCGATGACATTTTTTTCCTTTGGACCCATGGCGAAGAATCACTGAAACGACTATACGATGACATCAATAAGTTCCATCCCACCATCAGACTCACCATGGACTACTCTCCAAAATCAGTTGCATTCTTGGACACACTTGATGTGTTAGGCAGGTTGGTTCGATGTGGACTGCACTCGATGTAGGGAAGTTAGAAACAGACGTCTAACACTGGAGAAGATCCAACACTGTTTTATGCAACTATAGAACTGCTATACATATTCAGCTGTGGGTCGACACTATACTGATCTGACTGGTGTCCTTGTAGTAGCCTGACCAGACTTACTAGCTACCGCATGGTGTTTGCACTTGCTAGCTCGTGGACTCTGACTCTGACTGTCTCAGTAGCTGGGTCCCGAGAGAGCGGGAAACCTAGTCCCCTCTGGCTTTATAGTGGTAGTGTCCTGTCTGGTGATTGGCTGTACTGTGTTGTGTGCTTATTGGTCATCTTATGTGTCAATCACCGCCTGTCTGCATCCCATTATATACATCTTTTAAAAAAATGTTTTTTATTGAGTTTTCATATTTTATATTGAACAAATAACAAATTATTAGAGAGAGAAAAAAAAAAACACGCAAAAATTAACATGTATATTTACAGGTAAGCATCTTCGTAATAACAACTGTGGCCGCCCCCTTTAGCCGGCATACATATTTTACATTCCCCAATATGGCCGAGGCACATGTTTATAGGCATTTATTTACAGTTTGGTTTTGGGCCTTAGCTAGCCATCAAACCCCCGTAACGAACCCGTAGCCCTCCCCCCCCCCCCGGCTACCTTCCCCCGATTCCCGTCCATTTCCCCATGATTCTTGGCCACCCGACTATTCTTCCTCTTGTAAGTTGGCCACAAACAGGTCCCGGAACAATTGCATGAATGGCTCCCACGTTCTGTGGAAGCTGTCGTCCGACCCTCGGATGGTGAATTTGATTTTCTCCATTTGGAGAGATTCCGAGAGGTCGGACAGCTCTGGGCGGTGCTGCTGACCGCCAGCCAAACAGGATTCTACGGCGGGCGATCAGGGAGGCAAAGGCAAGGGCGTCTGCCCTCCTCCCCAGGAATAGATCTGGCTGGTCTGAAACCCCGAAGACCGCCACTATCGGGCATGGCTCCACCCTCACCCCCACCACTTTGGACATAGCCTCGAAGAAGGCTGTCCAGTACTCCACAAGTCTGGGGCAAGACCAGAACATGTGGGCGTGGTTGGCCGGGCCTCTTTGGCACCGTTCACATCTGTCCTCCACCTCTGGGAAGAACCTACTCATACGGTTTCTTGTTAAGTGGGCTCTATGTACCACTTTTAGTTGCGTCAGGCTGAGCCTTGCGCACGTGGAGGTGGAGTTGGCCCTATGCAGTGCTTCACTCCAGAGTCCCCACCCTATCTCAATCCCCAGGTCGTCCTCCCATTTCATTCTTGTTGCGTCCAGTACGGTGTCGTCCCTTTCTACCAGTCGGTCATACATGTCGCTACAGTTCCCTTTCTCTAGGATACTTGCGTCCAGTAGGTCTTCCAGTAGTGTCTGTCGTGGCGGTTGTGGGTACGTCCTTGTCTCCTTTCGTAGGAGGTTTTTGAGCTGCAGTTACCGTAGCTCGTTCCCCCCAGCTAACCTAAATTTCTCTGTCAGTTTGTCTAGTGTTGCGATCCTGTCGTCCATGTATACGTCCCTGACTGTCAGTGTCCCCCCGTCCTGCCTCCACCTCCCATTATATACATGAGTGGATATTATGACATCTCCCCCTTTTTTTTAGTTAAATAAATACTGAGGTATGTAAACGTATATATATATATGCCTGACTATATATAAACGGTGCTTGAACAAACGTATATACATGAGAAGGTGTCGATAGTGCAGATACATGGCAAACTGAGCAATATTTACAGAGGTTAAATCGATGAATTCAGTCACAAAATTTACAAAGGTTCAGTCTACAGATTCAGTCTTTGTGGTGGGTGAAAAATTCTTGTTGATCAGGAGCCGCCTGCACGTGGATAGGTGGGATCGCTGCCATCGCGGGGTCGCGTGGGCTGGCAGGATCGCTGGCAGATTGGTGGCCTCGTGGCAGGGTACGTCCGGAGGTAGTATGATAGCCGGCGGAGCACTGCGGTCAGGTGGTGAGCATGGAACTCTTCGCAATGCCCGTCTGTTGCGCCATAGCAGGGACGGTCACCTCAGCACTTCGCTTTACCGCAAGCCCACGGATAACCTCACGATGCTCCACTTCTCCAGCTTCCACACGAAACACATTAAAGAAGCCATCCCCTATGGACAAGCCCTCCATGTATACAGGATCTGCTCAGATGAGGAGGAACGTAACAGACATCTACAGAAGCTGAAAGATGTCCTCGTATGAACGGGATATGGCACTCGACTCATCGATCAACAGTTCCAACGCGTCACAGCAAAAAACCGCACTGACCTCCTCAGAAAGCAAACACGGGACACCACTGACAGAGTATCCTTCGTCGTGCAGTACTTTCCCGCATCGGAGAAACTACGACATCTTCTTTGCAGCCTTCAACACATCATCGATGAAGATGAACATCTTGCCAAGGTCATCCCCACACCCCCACTACTCGCCTTCAAACAACCGTGCAACCTCAAACAAACTATTGTTTGCAGAAAACTACCCAGCCTTCAGAACAGAGACCACGACACCACATAACCCTGCCATGGCAATCTCTGCAAGACGTGCCAGATCATCGATATGGATACCACCATTACACATGAGAACACCACCCACCAGGTACGCGGTACATACTTGTGCGACTCGGTCAATGTTGTCTACCTCATGCAGGAAAGGATGTCCCGAAGCGTGGTACATTGGCGAGACCATGCAGACACTGCGACAACGGATGAATGGACATCGCGCGACAATCACCAGGCAGGAATGTTCCCTTCCAGTCAGGGAACACTTCAGCTGTCAAGGGCATTCGGCCTCTGATCTCCGGATACGCGTTCTCCAAGGCGGACTTCAGGACGTGCGACAACGCAGAATCGCTGAGCAGAAACTGAAAACCAAGTTCCGCACAAATGAATGCGGTCTCAACCGGGACCTGGGATTCATGTCGCATTACATTCATCCCCCACCATCTGGCCTGGGCTTGCGAAATCCTACCAACTGTCCTGGGTTGAGACAATTCACACCTCTTTAATCTGGGGTGACCCCTATCTCTGGATCTGTAAAGATTTAATTACCTGCAAATGCTTGCATTCTGAGCATTGTCTGGCATCTTTGAATTTGTCTGTATATATGTTTCTGGAACATACCTCTTCACCTGAGGTAGGAGCAGTGCTCCGAAAGCTAGTGTTTGAAACAAATCTGTTGGACTTTAACCCTGGTGTTGTAAGACTTCTTACTGTGCTCACCCCAGTCCAACGCCGGCATCTCCACATTCTGGGAGTATGGAGGTGATGCGCTTCATGATCAACTTCTCGAAGCACTTCATTACGACTGAAGTCAGGGCCACTGGACGGTAGTCATTGAGGCACGTTGCCTGGTTCTTCTTTGGTACCGGTATAATGGTGGTCTTCTTGAAGCAGGTGGGGACCTCAGAGTGGAGTAGGGACAGGTTCAAGGTGTCCGTGAACACCTCTGCCAGCTGGTCCGCGCAGGCTCTGAGTGCACGACCAGGGATCCCGTCCGGGCCCGTCGCCTTCCGTGGGTTCACTTTCAGGAAGGCCGATCTGACTTGAGAAGCTGTGATGGTGGGTATGGAGGAGTTATGGGCTGCTGGGGCACTCGACAGCGGATTGTTGGTTA
Source organism: Scyliorhinus canicula (assembly GCF_902713615.1). NCBI lineage: Eukaryota > Metazoa > Chordata > Chondrichthyes > Carcharhiniformes > Scyliorhinidae > Scyliorhinus > Scyliorhinus canicula. The sequence goes on along the minus strand of NC_052152.1, from coordinate 132,808,910 downwards.
CCTGCTCAAACCGAGCATAGAATGCATTGAGTTCATCGGGGAGAGGTGCACTGCTGCCAGAGATGCTGCTCGGCTTCGCTTTGTAGCCCGTTATGTTGTTTAGTCCTTGCCACAATCGCCGAGAGTCTGTCTGTGACTCTAGCTTGGTTTGATATTCTCTCTTGGCATCTCGGATGGATTTGCGGAGGTCGTACCTGGTTTTCTTGTATAGGTCAGAGACGTCTGACTTGAATGCCTCAGATCTTTCCTTCAGTACGGAGTCAATCTCGTGATTGAGCCATGGTTTGCGGTTTGCGGGGATGTACGTACTGCTTTCTTTGGCACGCAGTCATCCACACATTGGCTGGTGAAGTCTGTCACGATGGTGGCATATTCATTTAAGTTCGTCGCTGAGTTCTTAAATATGGACCAGTCCACTGTCTCTAAGCAGTCTCTAGGCAATCAAAATAGCTCTATCCTACAAGAGTGTCGAGCACGTCATGCAGGAGTTACAGTCTGCAGAGGTCCTCAGTCTGTGGCATTCAACCGCCTGCAGAGAATCACCTTCCTGTTCAGATTATTCAAACCCACGATCTGGTGGTGCAACCGTCGAGAGCCGGACGTGAGTCACGGGAGCCAGGAACCTAGATGGGCATTTTCCCTTGACACGGAAGATCCGGTCCACCAAGGCAGGAATGCATATGGCCGCCAGGACCGGGGTGAGAGACACCCAAGAGATGGCCCTCCTTCCCGCCGCCAGATACGGCCACCACCCCCAGGCAAAGATATTTCTTGTGGACGAGAGTGCTGATGACTGCCAGCAGCTGAATTGCATCGCTGCACCAAGGCTAGCACCAATAAGAGTCACACGTCACATAACGGGCCACCCACCCGATCTTAATGGAGTTAAATGCAGGAGCTGCAGTCTCTGTCATAGACATAGACATAGAACAGTACAGCACAGAACAGGCCCTTCGGCCCTCAATGTTGTGCCGAGCCATGATCACCCTACTCAAACCCACGTATCAACCCTATACCCATAACCCAACAACCCCCCCCCTTAACCTTACTTTTTAAGACACTACGGGCAATTTAGCATGGCCAATCCACCTAACCCGCACATCTTTGGACTGTGGGAGGAAACCGGAGCACACACAGGGAGGACGTGCAGACTCCGCACAGACAGTGACCCAGCCGGGAATCGAACCTGGGACCCTGGAGCTGTGAAGCATTTATGCTAACCACCATGCTACCGTGCTGCCCAAAGAAGAAATAATTGCTGTCACATGTCACACCATGTCGTCAGCTGTCGCACTTTCGATCGGATCCGGGCGGGAATCCAAGCCTTATCTTTGCAGGGCACGAACACTCAATTAGCCACCTATACCGGACAGCCATTGGCAATTGCTGGAACATATGTGGTTCCTGTCGAGTACAGACAGAAATCCATCTGCTTGCCATTAGTCGTGATACGAGGTGGTTGCCCTAGCTTACTGGCTGAAACGTCTCCATCTCGCCTGGCAGTGGGTTTGCCAAATATGGCCAGATAGACCGGACGCCATACTGACAAAATTTCCTGAGGTATTCTAGACGGGGTTGGGCACCATCCAGGGACCATGACAAAAATAAGCATCGATCCATCAGCCATTTTATTTCTCAGTCCGCCTGGTTCCATATGCATTACGGTTGAAAGTGGACACTGAGATCGACCGCCTGGAGAGTTTGGGCATCATCTGCCCGGTGCAGTTCTCAGATTGGGCAGCATCAGTCATACCCGTGCTAAAACCCAATGGCACCATATGCCTTTGCGGAGATTACAAAATGACGGTCAACCGAGTTTCCTGGTTGGGCCGTTATCCAGTATCATGGATAGAAAACCTTTTCATGAAATTCAGTCGCTGTAATTCCTTCACGAAGCTCGACATGAGCCACTCTTATCTTCAGTTGATTTTGGCAAGATGTCGTATCCAGTGAAATACCCTTCCTGCTGTGTAAGCCGTGTGTGAAAAAGGCTCAAATGAAATTAGATATGGAACACGATAAGTCAAATTCTAGGGAAAGTCTACACAATCAGGGCATTATTGTGTCCCCTTAACAGAAACGCTAACATTGCAAACCACCATGTTAAAGAAGTGTTGATGCCATCAGGGGAGGAGTTTAAAGGGGGAAAAAAGGCAAATTGTTTTAAAACTAGTTTGGCAGTTTACCCATTCATCTTGTCAAAGGTTAAAAAGCATTACTTAGTATATCATACACGAAGATTCTTGTGCTAATGTTATGTTAATTGTATTGTTAAGATACTCATGTGAAGGGCATTGTTTAGTACTTTGAGCACATATAAATGGGGGCCAGTTGGGAGACAGTGGCCGGGATTCTCCCATACCTGGCGGGGCGGGGTGTCCCGGCGTGTTGGAGTGGCGTGAACCACTCCGGTGTCGGGCCGCCCCAAAGGTGCGGAAGTATCCGCACCTTTAGGGGCCAGGCCCTCACATTGAGGGGCTAGGCCCACGCCGGAGTGGTTCCCACTCCGCCGGCTGGCGTGAACGGCCTTTGGCGCCACGCCAGCTGGGGCCAAAAGGTCTTCGCCAGCTGGCGTAAGTCTGCGCTTGCGCCGGAGCGTCAGCGGCTGCTGATGTCATACCGGTGCATGCGCAGGGGAGGAGGTCTCTTCTGCCTCCGCCATGGTGAGGACCATGGCGAAGGCGGAAGAAAAAGAGTGTCCCCACAGCACAGGCCCGCCCGCCGATCGGTGGGCCCCGATCGTGGGCCAGGCCACCATGGGGGCAGCCCCCGGGGTCCAATCGCCCTGTGCCCCCCTCCCCCAGGACCCTGGAGCCCGCCCGCGCCGCCTGCTCCCACCGGTAAGGTAGGTGGTTTATTCCACGCCAGCGGGAGAGGCTTGTTAGCGGTGGGACTTCATCTCGGCGGGGACGGGATTGACACCGGCCACGGGCGATTCTACGACCCGGCGGGGGGTCGGAGAATCCCGCCCAGTGTGTGTGAGGAAATCTATGAGACTGAACAAAGTCATTAAATTCTCTCAGTACAGGAAAGCTCTGTCGGCTTGGATTTTATTAACATCCTGCCCCTTCATTCATTTATCTCTAACTAAGAAACTACTTTGATAATAACAGAGTTAATATGAGATAGTCAAAAAATTCTCCTCCTATCCCCATATGTCATGGTGTCAGTGCAGTGACATGTACCAGAACACAATCAGTGCTATGTATAGGAAAAAGTTGACAATAATACTTCGCCCTTCATGGCTTCAGGATGTCCCAGATGCTCCCCAGCCTCTGAATTTATTTTAAAGTATCATCACTGTTGTAATGTTGGGAAAGGTGGTGGCTGCTTTGACCAGAGCAAAGATGCAACTGGTGGTGGGGACAACCTATGTGGGGTGAGGGGGGTGGGGGGTGGGGGGGGGGGGGGGGGGTATTAACCCATTGCAACACTTTGGGGGCTTTTATCGAACTGAAGATTAGAGGGAGGTGTAGAATGGGCACCTTGGATAATATTACACTATTGCCGAAAGTCAAAATGACTGCCAGTGTCTTCATGGAGTTTTCTGATGTTGAATAAAGTGTAAATAGCAAGCAAGACATGGTTCCTGGAATTTCAGTATTTAATGAGGTGGGCTGGATGGTGTATTGTCAGAAGAGATGTAGTGCTCTTTCACATATTATCACTGTAACTTTTCTTGATTTATTAAGATGCAGTATCACCCCCATCTCCTGCTTTTCAATTTGGTTGCCATTGATTTCAGGTTCAAATCATTTCCTTTGGCACAATGTAGAAAGCAACAAGGGATTCAGTGATGATAATGGATGCATTGTACAGTGACTAGGACGAGTAGTGGCTGTGATTTAGTCAGGAACAATATTCATTTTAATTAAAACAACAGGGGACAAGGATTTTGTGAACATTGAGATACACATAACTCCCATGATGCATTCTAAATGCAGAGTGCCTTACACCATGTTATTGCCGCAGTGCAGGCTGCGTCTGCTTAACAATGGCATTATATAAACTTCCGGACAGGGAGATAATCGAACCAAGGCTAGCCAAGATCTAACTTCCCTTTGGTTCAGACTAGCTATAGACTCACTTTTGTTTTATTCGTTCATGGGACGTGGGTGTCGCAGGCTGTGCCAGCATATATTGCCCATCCCTGATTGCCCTTGAGGCGGCAGCTAAGAGTCAACCACATTACTGTGGATCTGGAGTCACATGTAGGCCAGACCAACTAAACATAGCTGATTTTCTTCCCGATAGGACATTAATAATAAGACCATAAGACATAGGAGCAGAATTAGGCCACTCGGTCCATTGAGTCTGCTCCGCCATTCAGTCATGGCTGATATTTTTCTCATCCTCATTCTCCTGCCTTCCCCCCATAACCCCTGATCCCCTTATTAATCAAGAACCTATTTATCTCCGTCTTAAAGACACTCAGTGTTTTTCAGCTTTCTGCGGCAAAGAGTTCCACAGATTCACCACCCTCTGGCTGAAGAAATTCCTCCTCATCTCTAGATCATAGAACAGTACAGCACAGAACAGGCCCTTCGGCCCTCGATGTTGTGCCGAGCAATGATCACCCTACTCAAACCCACGTATCCACCCTATACCCGTAACCCAACAACTCCCCCCCTTAACCTTACTATTAGGACACTACGGGCAATTTAGCATGGCCAATCCACCTAACCCGCACATCTTTGGACTGTGGGAGGAAACCGGAGCACCCGGAGGAAACCCACGCACACACGGGGAGGACGTGCAGACTCCACACAGACAGTGACCCAGCCGGGAATCGAACCTGGGACCCTGGAGCTGTGAAGCATTTATGCTAACCGCCATGCTACCGTGCTGCCCCACGGTAAAGGATCTGTTTTAAAGGATCGTCCTTTTAGTCTGAGATTGTGTCCTCTGCTTTTGTTTTTCCTACAAGTGGAAACATCCTTTCCACGTCCACTCTATCCCGGCCTCGCAGTATCCTGTAAGTTTCAATAAGATCCCCCCTCATCCTTCTAAACTCCGAGTGCAGGCCCCAGAGTCCTCAATCTTTATTGTCACAAGTAGGCATACATTAACACTCCAATGAAGTTACAATGAAAACCCCTAGTCGCCAGTGAACCAGATGGGATTTTACAACAATTGACAATGGTTTCATGGTCTTCATTAGACCATCAGTTTAAATTACATCACCTGCCATGGTGGGATACGAACCTGGGTCTCCAGGTCATTACCCTCACATGAGATGAGCAAACAGGGTGAAGGGACATTGTCTGAGTGAAGTTCAAAGCGAGTGTGAGTGTCTGCATGAGTGTGAAAGTTGTCCTATTCTCTGGTTTCCCACCAGCAGGCCCAGGCTTTACCCTCGGTCAGCCACACAGTAGCTTTGATGAAACTGAGAGCTCGACGAGTGGGGAGGTGTCTACAAGCATTCAGTAAGTTGGTCCTCCAATGCCCCCTGATGCAGGGGGCCATTTGCTACTTCAAGGGCTCCAAACAACGGTCAACAGTCATGCAACATAGAAAGCGCTGCCATATTTGTCGATGGTGGGTTGTGATGGTAACCAGATGCATTAGGAGCAAAGCCCATGAGAATGGGTGAAATACCAGCTTAAAACCCACTTGTTGATTTGACAGCAAGTTATTTGGATCTGGAATGAACTAACTGTGTGGGTAGTGGAAGCAGAATCAATAGACATTTTCAAAAGAGAATTGTATTAATATTTGAAAGGGCAGAGCTAGAGAGAAAGAGCAGGGGAGTGAGCCTAATTAAATTGCTGTTTTAAAGCAGCAGCATCAATATGATGGGCTACATGGCCACTTTCTGTGCTGCATCAATCTGTGATCAACACAATAACCAAGGAGGGGACCTGATAGCGAGGATCTGTATGAGGCCGATAAGTTACAGGAGTGGGAGAAATCAAAACCAATATTTTAAATGAACAATCGGAAAAAATATACTTGACACAGTAATGTTCCCCTCATGCACTTTCTATCTCTTTACACAGCAAACTAAAATAATTAAGGTGTTGGGTAAGGCCACTTTCCTCTGCTGACTGGAATTTTCAGCCAGTTAAACAAGGCGACCATCCTGTGGGGGATCCACATTTCATTCCACTCGGATGCCAAATACTCAGATTGTGGCTCTCATGCCACAGCTATTGGCACTGGCCATCTAGTGACGGGGTTATCATCTCATGATTTTGGCTTAGAATCTGTGGATTTTTGTAATTTTGCAATTTAAATTTTATAACCTATCCTCAAGAATCTGCCCACCATCCTTAATTGGGTGACACACATGTAATCTGGCCATTGCTTAGTGATTCCTGCAAAAATGGTTGTTGGATATGTTGTGAAATGAAAATCGCTTATTGTCATGAGTAGGCTTCAATGAAGTTACTGTGAAAAGCCCCTAGTCGCCACATTCCGGCACCTGTCCGGGGAGGCTGGTACAGGAATCGAACCGTGCTGCTGGCCTGCTTGGTCTGCTTTAAAAGCCAGCGATTTAGCCGAGTGAGCTAAACCAGCCCCTATACCTTTTAAGAGATATCAGCAGGACATCATGAGAAGATAACTGGGCCAAATGACCCAGTCTTAGTTTCACTTTTGCTTTGAGCAGAGCGCACACGCAGCTCGGAACACCCAGTGTGGAGAGGGCAGGGTGGGAGGAGGAACTCCTTGTGGTCCTGCTCCAAGTGCTGGCCAAGCTGGCCATTAGTATGTCTAGGCAGAAGGAGCGGGCAGGCAAGGGGATCATCTGCCCTGACTATCTGCTCCCCTTCTGTGGCTATGTTCACTGCTGAGTATTCCTGGATAGGGAGCACGCAGTGTCCACTGGGACAATCGAGGCCTTCTATGCCCGATAGCACCACTGGGATTAGGGTATGTTATCAACTCCTTTAATCTCATTTTGTTTTGATGTTTTAAGTTTCCTTTGATATTCTGTTTATTCCACAGTTTGCTGATTTAGTTTATTTGGCTAATGTAAAGAAGCACACGGTTCTGAAATTCAAGCTTTATACCTATGTCTTAATAAATGAACCCACGCTATGTTTACTCAATCCCTGATAAATGATTGCTACCTGTATCTTGTACAGTAAAGCAGACCAATGTATTATCTAATAATAACACAACAGGATATTTCTCACATAATGTTGGGTCAGGACCTGCATTTGATCCAAAATGAGAAGTCGGGCTCCACATTGCCGCAGTCACATTTGACTCCACAAATGTTTGATTTAGGGGTGAGTTTGAATCCACAGAGCCACAGCTACACCGGTTGGTAAACAAACATAGGGGGTGCGATCTACCGGCAGCATCGCGCTAGGCGCGGACACAAGCAGGCCGGATAGATAGCGGGAGAGGCTAAAATCGGGAACCACGCCGGACGCCGATCGGTTTCCGATCGAACTGGCCCGTTCTCATTGGTGAGATCTGGATCTCACCGCAGCATGGCATGAAACCAATAATCACCAATTATGACCAATCTCCATCCCATTAACAGGAAGGACCCTGTTGGCCTCCCGTGATCTAACCGGCTCCCCAGCGAGCGGTCACATGAGTGCCATTTAGTACACCTATTTAAAGACTTGAAGTAGTGCAATAGCTGGCAGGGGGATTGGATGAGGTGAGTAGCCATCTTGGAAATTGGGCAATCAGCCTGGGGGCACTGGTGCCACCTGTCTCAGGGGCTAGGTGGATGCCAGAGGGGTTGGCGCTGCTCCTGCCGGCACCAAAGGGACTGCGCGAGTTTGCGCATGTGCCAAAGGACTGGCGTGATCTCACACATGCGCGGAACCAGCGACGTGTTCTCTTCTCTGTGCCGGCCACGGCGGAATAGGGGCCGGCACGGAAGGAAGGAGTGCACCCATGGCACAGGCCCGATCGCGGGCCAGGCCACCGTGCCCCCCCCCGGGGTCGGATCCTCCCTCGCCCCCTCCCCCCCCCCAAGGATCGCTTCAGCCGTCTTACCTACTTACCTACCAGGTCCTGCCGTGTGGGACCATGCGCAACCCACGCCGAAGGGACTGGCCAAAAACGAACGGCCGCTCGGCCAATCGGGGCCTGGAGAATTGCCGGGGGGGGGGGGGGGGGGGGGGGGGGCTGCCAACAGCCCCCGACCGGCGTTCCGTGAGTATCGCCCCCGCCCGAAAAACGCCGTCGGAGAATACGGTAGCCGGCGTCGGGGCGGGATTCGCGCCGTCCCCCCCGGGGATTCTCCGACCCGGCGGGGCGTTGGAGAATCTCGCCCCCGATCTGTCTTGGCGCATCAGAAGATCCTGATTTAATTTCAAACTGCTTTTGTTTTGGAGGGTGGGTGGGAGGGGGGGATGCAATGGCCTCCTGGTTGCAAGCAGTAGGCAGTCGATTCTACCCCTTAATGGGTCTAATTGTGCAGACATCGAGTTTCTACTCCATTGCCAAGTTTTAAACTGAATCCTCACCTCTTTTTCACTGAACTGGCAGCCTATGAGGATGCACTTTGGAAACTGGTGCTAGGGCGGGTGCCTAAGTAGGGTGCTCTTTCAGAGGGCCGGTGCAGACTCAATGGACTGAATGGCCTTCTTCTGCACTGTCAGGATTCTATGAATTCGGGTACGGGATGGTGGGGGGCTTGCATCCGTCGACTTTTGGGTAGAAATATCTGAAGGAAATTAGACAGGGAAAATCTTCCTCTTCTGATTCCGCCTTGGTTATCATCTCAGATTGAAAAGATTTTACTATTTTGTTTGTAAGATTTGAATCCTGGGCTGTATGATAGCAATGGTGGGTCAATGGAGTTGGCGCACAGATCAGCCATGATATAATTGAATGGCAGGGCGGGTCCAGACAGCTAAATGATCTCTTCCTGTACCAGGTATTTCTATGTTACTACATTCTCGATAATCCAGGCTTTCAAATGTTGCTCCAATGTGCAATTTCCTTTGTTCAGCTGGTCCAGTTTTGAGACTGTTTTGTCTATCTGTCGACTGTTATAGGTTAATGAAGGGCAATGATCTGGTTCCTTGTTTTGCTTCTCTGTTGCCTGACAACCATGCTCGCTCTCTTTCAGCATGAGTTACTGCTGGGAGTCTGGGAGTGTCAAAGTGCTCTAAGTGTTGCCAAAAGATGATGGAAAAGCCGATATTTTTTCAAGATTTGATATTTTAATGGAAGAAAGCTCTAGAGCAGCAGTGAGGGGGAGAGGGTGGGGAGAAAAATACTAATCTTCACATAAATTGTTGTCCAGGCATTAATCAATCCAGCATCCACATTCATAATCACTGAAGGCCCTTGTGTTTTAGGAGTTATATTGAAATATTGATTATTCCTACTCTCTCTTGGCTGGCCTCTCATCTTTCACACTTCATTAACTTTATCCAAAACCCCTTCTGCCTTCATCCTCATTTCTACTAAGTCCTGCTCAGCCACCACTCTTGTGCTCACTGACCTCCATTGGCTTTGAGACCACAACACCATTGGTGTAAAATTCTTACCTTGTTCTTCAAATCCTCCCATGACCATTCCTTTCCCTTTCTCTTCAGCCTCCTTCAGCTCTATAATCCTCCAAGGTTACTATGTTCCTCCAACTCTGGCTTCTACTGCATCCACTGCCCCCAACTCCCCATTCTCATTATCCAATAGTGACGAACATGTCTTCAGCTGTTTGGGCCAAAGTACTGGATTATCCTTCCTAAATATCTCTCCCTCTTTCTCCTTTTGATTTGATTTGATTTGATTTATTATTGTCACATGTAGTAGCATCCAGTGAAATGTATTGTTTCTTGCAGACAACGCAGACCGGACATGGGGAAGGAAGGAGAGACTACAGAATGTAATGTTACAGACATAACTAGGATGTAGAGAAAAGATCACCTTAATATGAGGTAGGTCCATTCAAAAGTCTGATGGCAGTAGGGAAGAAGCTGTTCCTGAGTCGGTTGGTGCATGACCTCAAACTTTGGTATCTTTTTCCTGACGGAAGAAGGTGGAAGAGAGCGTGTCCAGGGTGCGTGGGGTCCTTAATTATGCTGACTGCCTTTCCAAGGCAGCGGGAATTATAGATACAGTCAATGGATGGGAGGCTGGTTTGCGTGATGGACTGGGCTACATTCACAACCTTTTGTAGTTTCCTGCGGTCTTGGGCAGAGCAGGATCCATACCAAGCTGTGCTACAACCAGAAAGAATGCTTTCTATGGTCCATCTGTGAGTGTTGGTGAGAGTCGTAGCTGACATACCAAATTTCCTTCGTCTTCTGAGAAAGTAGAGTCATTACTGGGCTTTCTTAACTATAGTGTCCGCATGGGGGCACCAGGACTGGTTGTTGGTGACCTGGACACCTAAAAACTTGAAGCTCTCGACCCTTTCTACTTTGTTCCCATTATTGTAGACATGGGCATGTTCTCCTCCAGGCTTCCTGAAGTCGATGACAATCTCCTTCGTTTTGAGATGATCTTTAAAATCTACCGAGCTTTTAGTCACTTGTCCTAACATCTCCTTTGTCTCGGTATCAATGTTGGGTCACATTTTGCTGCTGGGGAATACCTTGGACAGCTTTGTAACATTAGAAGCATGGTATAATATACAAGTTATCAATGTTGGTGTTGAATAACTAGTTGCATTCAGGACAAAATCATAGGAGGAAGATGAAAGAAGTTAAACCTTTGCAATGAGGTCTCCAAACTCCACCTATTCCCAATCCAATGCGGTACAGAAGTGGAGTGTGAGCAGAGACAGAGAGAGTTGTGTGAAGTTAATGGAGAAACTGAGAACTCTGGGTAGGAGGTAGATGATGTGACAACAAATTCAGAAATCCTGTGGCAACAGAGGAAAGTCAAGGAGAGGGCAGAATGATATCAAGGCCGAATGGGTCACGTTATGAGGACAGATTGTATAGACGAGGTATTCCTTTGAGTATAGAGCATTAACGGATACAGCAGTTGTGGTGCTCAAGGGGATTAAAGGAGTTAATAGGAAAGAGAGAGTGAAACTTATTTCCACCAGTGGGGAGTCCAGAACAGGGGTCATAACCTTCAAATTAGAACCAGGCTGGACAGGGCAGATGTCAGGAAGCAATTCACAAAAGTAAAAGTGGGAATGGGGAAAGCTCTGACACAAAAAGCTGTTGAGGCTGAGGGTGTGTTGAAAATTTCCAAACTGAGATTGGTGGATTTCGATTAGGCAAGGGTATTAAGGGATTTGGAGCTAACTAAGGTCAATGGATCAGCCATCATCTAATTGAATGGCGGAACAGGCTCCGGGAGATAAATAAGCTATTCCTGTTCTTGGACGGAATTCTCCCATTTTGAAACTAAGTGATAGTGCGCGGCGCCCATGCGCCTGCCCTGCTGGCCAGAATGGCGGGATCCCGCGCCAGATTCAGTGCTGGACACCCGAGGGGCGCGATTCTCCCACACAGAGAGAAATCGTAAGGCTGGCGTCAAATCCGGGCGGGTTTGACGCCAGCCCACCCCTCCCCGACCGGGAACCGATTCTGGTCCCCGGTCGGGGCTAGCATGCCGACGCCGTAAACTCCGGCATCGCGGGCTTAACGAATTTCGTTAAGCCCGCTTGCCAGAGTTTGCGCCAGCTGACGCGTCATATGACGTCAGCCGCGCATGCACGGATTGGAAGACTCCAACCCGCGCATGCGCGGATGACGTCATCGTGCATTTGCACGAAATCCGCACATGCACGGGCCGGGATGCCCCTCAGCTGCCCAGCAAAGTGATACAGCGGGGCGGCGGAAGGACAAAGAGTGCGCGGGCATCGGACCCGCTGCCGTGGTACTGCCGTGCCAATCGGTGCCATGGTTTTAAAAATCGGGACTTTACGGCCGTTTTTACGAACGGCCAGACCAGGTGTGTTTGCTGTTCGTAAAAACAGCCGCAAAGGGCTGGGAACTCAGCCCATCGGACAGCTGAGAATCGCTGCTGGCCGTAAAAAAACGGCGGCAGCGATTCGTATCGGGAGTCGGGCGTGGGGGGGGGGAGAATAGCGGGAGGGCGTCGGACTAGCGTGGCCGTAAAATTTTACGACCCCCGCTATTCTCCGCACTATCGGACTCTGCTGGCAGGGTTGCAGCTGATTCGTCCGCCCCTCTCATTACATCTCCTTTGTGCCCATAAAGGTCAAACTTGCACACAACAAACGGGGACGGTCCCAGACTAGGGAGGGACGGCAGAGAGGAATCTGCTGCAGGGATCGCCGGTGAGGACCAGGATCGCTCCTGTGGTGACGCAGAGCGTGTCCTCCTGGAACAATCTAGTACGGATCTCAGCTCTCAACCGAATCAGACCACTTAATCGAATCCAGTAATTCTAAGTGAGTGTCATGCACTCTGAATTAGCCTCAGCCCATCCACTAAAACTGTCCTTTTGTACTTTGCAGGTATCAGCAGTTAGCCAACCCAGAAGCTCTCCAACACTTGAGGATAAGGGGGACTCACAAAGCACCGTCACAGCGCCCACCCTTACCCTCCACCAGTGCAGAGACACATACCCCGGTGGGGCACGGTTCACGCTACACTCGAAGTCACTTTCTGCAGAACACCTCACAGACACATCCCCACAGCAGTTGGAGGCAGCAACAGCACTGGTCTCAGGCACTCAGAGGGCTGCTGGGAAACAACCATCCGCTCAGTCTCAGATAGATGATGAGCCTCTGGAAGCGGTTGTCAGCTCACTGGTGGAGAGGCAAAGGGAGGCAGTGGAATATCGGACAGTGAGTTGTCAGATAGAGGAGCCCCTCCACGTTCTGTCTGATGTTGTGGCTCTAAAGTGAGCACCTCGAGGCCACCAAGGAAAGATTGGTGACTGCCATGGTCCAGCAGGTCCTGTCAGATTAGCGTTCGGTCATGCACTCCATGTTTACACAATCTGGTGGGAACAATCAGGGTGGAGGCCACATGGGGACCATTTCCTCCCTCCAGGTGCCGAATCACTCCAGGAATTATGTCGGGGCTCTCTGGGGAGGATGGTCATCAGCTGGACACCGCAGAGCCCTCCAGTCAGGGCACCCCAAGGGTGTGCTGGATTGTAGAGTTACTCAGTTTAGTCTGCAATTCCTGGAGTAATTGCGTGAGATTTTTGGACACTGATTCAATTGTGTTGTTTTGAATATTGTGCAAAATGAGACTGACTTCAGTCCCCAGCTCAGATAGCAATCAATTTGCCTCATATCTCATGTAATCTTGGCCGAATGTGCTCAAGTTATCTTTACTCTCTCTCACTGGTAAACCTTTCATCTTAAAGCGGGACACCTCTGCTGCACCCATCCAAATGTCCCACAGCAACATTTGCACTGTGAACGCTTTCTCCTCCCCGCCCCCTCACTCTCCCCCCCCCCCCACCACCACCACATCCCACCCCAAAATTTATTTTTCATGGGTAAGCTGCCTAGAGCAGGAAACAAATCAATATGGAGAGAGGAAAATAATCTACCTACTGGGCCAACGCGCAGTGCAGTTAGGCATTGTTAAAATGAAAGGGGTTGCAGTCTTGTTCCAACACCAATCCCAACCAACAATGATTTATTTGGAACCCTTAAAATAGTAAAACATTCCAAGTCACTTCACGGGAGTGTTATCAAATCCAATTTGACACCGGACCACATAAGGAGAGATTAGGACAGATAACCGAAGCTTGATCAAAGAGGTTATTTTGATGGAGTTTTTGAAAGGTGGAGATAGAGGCAGAGATGTTTAGGCAGCAATTTTCAGGACCCAGCTGTTCAAGACACAGCTGCCAATAGTGGGCTGAAGAAAATGCAGTTCGTTTTTGTCTTCTTTAAAAAAAAAAGGACACCACATTCTACCCATGGTGCGATCTTCCAGCACTGCCACTCAGACAGTGTGGTACTGTGAACAATTCACAAAGTGTTAGTGGTGAAATATGCCCCCGACAAGGATTACTGCTGGTGATTGGTATTCGTGTGCTGGTTAGAGACACATTCATTATCCAGATTCTGTAAGTTAAGGCAGTTTGTGGAAATGAAGTGTTTGTCCCCTCCGGGCATCTATACAACTGTGTTTTATGAGCACCTCGGAAGCCAGCTCATCCATTCACAAGAGCACCATTAACTCAAGTGCTAATATAACATTTCAGGCAGATTTTCTTACCATGCTCCTATCCAGTAGAATTATATAGAAACCAGAGAAGCATGTCCTCAGGCTTACAGGACCGTGACATTTTAGTCTGATCTCAGTACAGTACATAAATCACGCAAGGTACACCGCATCGTATGTGCTGGCTGCAGAATGATCAGCAAGTCTCAGTAAAATAGGCCAGTATTCTTCGAACTCATTCCCTTGAAGGACCCATTTTTATTAAAGATCAGCTCTGTGCCATCAACAACAACTTGCATTTATATAGAACATAGAACAGTACAGCACAGAACAGGCCCTTCGGCCCTCGATGTTGTGCCGAGCAATGATCACCCTACTCAAACCCCAAGTATCCACCCTATACCCGTAACCCAACACCCCCCCCCCCCCCCCCCCCACCCTTAACCTTACCCTTTTTAGGACACTACGGGTAATTTAGCATGGCCAATCCACCTAACCCACACATCTTTGGACTGTGGGAGGAAACCGGAGCACCCGGAGGAAACCCACGCACACACGGGGAGGATGTGCAGACTCCGCACAGACAGTGACCCAGCCGGGAACCGAACCTGGGACCCTGGAGCTGTGAAGCATCTATGCTAACCACCATGCTACCGTGCTGCCCATTTGCTAGCACGTGCTAGCACATTTAATGGTAAAGTATCCTAAGGTGCTTCACTGGAGCGTAATCAGATGCCAATTAGCAACGAACCAGTAAAGACGCGTAAGGACAGGTGACCAAAAGTTTGGTCAAAGGAGCTTTAAGGAGCGTCTGAAAGCAGTAGAGAGAGAAATTGAGAAAGAGAGACAGAGAGATTTTGAGATACAGAGCACTTGGAACAAAATCCCAGAGTTTAGGCCAAGTGAGCTGGAGGCTCAGTCACCAACAGTGGAAGTGGGGTCAGAGGTACATAGATTTCTGAGAGGAGTAGCTGGCTAGGATAAGTTACAGAGATGGGGAGGAATTTAAACAGGAGAATGAATCATAAGAACAGAAAATGAAAGGAGGGGCAGACCATTCAGCCCCTTAAGCCTGATCTGCCTGTCAATATAGGGCGGGATTCTCCGTAGCCCTTCGTAACGCGGGTTGCCTGCGAGAAAAATCGGTGTCAATCACTCCGGCGCCGGGGCCTTCTTGAAGGCCGCTATTCTCCGTTCCCGGAGGGGCTAGCAGCTGACTGACGCTATACGCGTCAGTTTCACCAGCTGCGGAAGTGGTGAGACCCGGCGTTTTTTGGAGGATAAGGAGGAGAGAGACAGACCCGGCTTTTGGGGGGGGTGGTGGTGTGTTCCGGCATTTGTGGGGGTGGGGGTGGGGGGGGGTGGGGCAGTTGGGGGGGGGGGGGGGTGTGTGTGTTCCGGCATTTGGGGGGGGGGTGTGTGTTCCGGCATTTGGGGGGGGGGTGTGTGTTCCGGCATGTGGGGGGGGGGGGGTGTGTGTTCCGGCATTTGGGGGGGGGGGGTGTGTGTTCCGGTCATTGGGGGGGGGGGGTGTGTGTTCCGGCAATTTGGGGGGGGGGTGTGTTCCGGCATTTGGGGGGGGGTGTGTTCCGGCATTTGGGGGGGGGGGGGGGTTTGGGGGCAGCGGCGGGCAGAGAGGGGGGGCGACGGATGCCCGGGGCCAACGCACCGTCGCCCCCCCCTCTGTACGCCGCTGCCCCCTACCCCAACCCCCCCCCTCACCACCCCTACCTCAACCCACCCTCACCACCCCTACCTCCCTCCCCACCACCCCTACCTCCCTCCCCACCACCCCTACCTCCCTCCCCACCACCCCTACCCCCCTCAACGCCGGGTCCCCCCCCCCCTCAACGCCGGGTCCCCCCCCTCCCCTCAACGCCGGGTCCCCCCCCTCCCCTCAACGCCGGGTCCCCCCCTCCCCTCAACGCCGGGTCCCCCCCCTCCCCTCAACGCCGGGTCCCCCCCCCCCCCCTCAACGCCGGGTCCCCCCCCTCCCCTCAACGCCGGGTCCCCCCCCTCCCCTCAACGCCGGGTCCCCCCCCTCCCCTCAACGCCGGTACCCACACCCCGTCCCCCTCCCTCTGAAGGCCGGTACCCACACACCCCCCCCCCCCCCTCCCCCCCCCCCCCCCCCCCCCCCCCCCCCCTCTCCTCCTCCCCCCCCCCCCTCTCCTCCTCCCCCCCCCCCTCTCCTCCTCCCCCCCCCCTCTCCTCCTCCCCCCCCCCTCTCCTCCTCCCCCCCCCCTCTCCTCCTCCCCCCCCCTCTCCTCCTCCCCCCCCCCTCTCCTCCTCCCCCCCCCCTCTCCTCCTCCCCCCCCCCCCTCCTCCTCCCCCCCCCCCTCCTCCTCCCCTCCCTCTCTCCTCCTCCCCCCCCTTCCTTCCTCTGTTAGTGGGGGGGGGGGGGGTGCGGCGTTAGTGGGGGTGCGGCGTTGGAGGGGGGTGCGGCGTTGGAGGGGGATTGGGGTGGTGAAGGGGGTAGGAGTGGTGAAGGGAGGGGGTTGGGGTAGGGGCAGTTGCGTGCAGAGGGGGGGCGACGGTGCGTTGGCCCCGGGCATCCGTCGCCCCTCTGCACCCCGCTGCCCCTACCCCAACCCCCTCCCCTCACCACCCCTACCCCCTTCACCACCCCTACCCCACTCCAACGCCGCACCCACCCCCCACTAACGCCGCCCCCCCCCCCCACTAACGGAGGAAGGAAGGGGGGGATGGAGGAAGGAAGGGGGGGAGGAGGAGAGAGGGGGGGTGTGGGTACCGGCCTTCAGAGGGAGGGGGACGGGGTGTGGGTTGCGGCGTTGAGGGTGGGGGGGACCCGGCGTTGAGGTGGGGGGGGGACCCGGCGTTGAGGTGGGGGGGGGACCCGGCGTTGAGGGGGGGGGGGGGACCCGGCGTTGGGGGGGGGGGGCCCTGCGTTGGGGGGGGGGGGGGGGTTGCGGCGTTGCGAGAGATGGGGGGCGGCGTTGGAGGGGGGTAGGGGTGGTGGGGAGGGGGGTAGGGGCGTTGGAGGGAGGTAGGGGTGGTGAGGGGGGGGGTGGTTAGGGTAGGGGGCAGCGGCGTACAGAGGGGGGGGGCGACGGATGCCCGGGGCCAACGCACCGTCGCCCCCCCCCCTCTCTGCCCGCCGCTGCCCCCAAACCCCCCCGATGGCCGCAACCCACCCCCCCGATGGCCGCAACCCACCCCCCCGATGGCCGCAACCCACCCCCCCGATGGCCGCAACCCACTCCCCCGATGGCCGCTACCCACTCCCCCGATGGCCGCAACGCAACCCCCCGATGGCCGCTACCCACTCCCCCGATGGCCGCAACGCAACCCCCCGATGGCCGCTACCCACTCCCCCGATGGCCGCTACCCACTCCCCCGATGGCCGCAACGCAACCCCCCGATGGCCGCTACCCACTCCCCCGATGGCCGCTACCCACTCCCCCGATGGCCGCAACGCAACCCCCCGATGGCCGCTACCCACCCCCCCGATGGCCGCTACCCACCCCCCCGATGGCCGCAACGCAACCCCCCGATGGCCGCTACCCACTCCCCCGATGGCCGCTACCCACTCCCCCGATGGCCGCTACCCACCCCCCCCCGATGGCCGCTACCCACTCCCCCGATGGCCGCTACCCACTCCCCCGATGGCCGCTACCCACTCCCCCGATGGCCGCAACCCACTCCCCCGATGGCCGCAACCCCCCGATGGCCGCAACCCACCCCCCCCCCCCCCCCCCAATGCCTCAACCCACCCCCGACACTGAACGGCGTCAACCATCATCAATGGTTGACGCCGTTTTAAATCAACTCTGATTTGCGCCGACGTGACCCGTGGCCACGTCGGCGGGACTTCGGCCCATCCGGGCCGGAGATTTCAGGTCAGTGCAAATAAAATGAAATCCCGCCGGCGCCAGCTGTTTTCACAGGCTGCCGGCGGGATTTGCACAACGCCGGTTTTTTTCCGGCGGGAGAATTACGAAACCTGCGGGAGCGGAAATGACGCCGCTTCCCGCCAATTCTCCGACCCTGCGTGGGGTCGGAGAATCCCGCCCATAATCATAGCTGATCTTCTTCCTCAACTCCACTTTCCAGTCCACTCCCCACATCGCTTGCTTCCTTGATGTTGCCACAATGGTAATGCGACTAGACCAGAGCCCCACAGGGCACTGGTTCAAATCACATCACGGCAGCCAGTAGAGTTAAGTTCAACTAATAATCTGGAATATAAAGCTGGTAACCCATTGGTTCATGCCCGTGAGGGAAGGCAATCTGCCACCCTTACCTGATCTGGTCTACATGTGACTCCAGGGGTGAAAATTCTCCTCTACCCGGCGGTGCGGGGGTCCCGGCGTAGCGGAGTGGGGCCAACCACTCCGGCGTCAGGCCTCCCCAAAGGTGCGGAATTGTCCGCACCTTTAGGGGCTAGGCCCGCGCCGGAGTGGCTCCCGCTCCGCCGACTGGCGCCAATGGCCCTTGGCGCTACGCCGATCGGCGTCGGGCTGGCCGAAAGGCCTTCGCCGATCGGCGTGAGTTCGTGCATGCGCCAGTTGTGACATCAGCGGTGGAGGGGGTCTCTTCTGCCTCCGCCATGGTGGATGCCGTGGCGGTGGCAAAAGAAAAAGAGTGCCCCCACGGCCCAGGCCCGCCCGCCGATTGGTGGGCCCCGATCGCGGGCCAGGCCACCTTGGGGTCATCCCCCGGGGTCCGATCGCCCCGCGCACCCCCCAGGACCCCGGGGGCCCGCTCGCGCTGCCAATCCCACCGGCAGAGAGGTGGTTTAAACCACGCCAGCAGGAGAGGCCTGACAGCGGTGGGACTTCGGCCCAACGCGGGCCGGAGAATCTCCGCGGGGGGGCCTGCCGATTGGCAAGGGGGGCCCGCCAATCTGCGCGGCGCGATTCCGGCCCCCGCCGATTCCCGGGTGGCGGAGAATTCCGGCCACGGTGGGGGCGGGATTTACACCAGCCCCGGGCGATTCTCCGACACTGCGGGGTGTCGGAGAATTCCGCTGCAGATTCCTACAGTAATGTGATTGACTCTTGCTCCCTCTGCAATGGCTTTGCCACACTGGGCAGTTGGGGATGGGCAACGAAAATTGGCCTTGCCAGCAAAACCAACACCCCCTGAAAGAATAAAGAGAAAGAAAAACAAATTCCCAGAGAGAAAAAAATCTATCTCGCCCAGTAATATGTCCAATGATGGAGCATCCACAACCCTTTGAGATAGAGAATTGCAAAAGGCAACAATCCATTGTGAAGAAATTTCGCCTCATCTCCGTTGTAAATGATCAGTCCGTAATCCTGAGACTGACTACAGGTTCTCAATATCACAGCCAGCAGAATCAACCTCTCGTATATATCCCGTCAAGCCTCTTCAGAATCTTGTATGCTTCATTGAGGTCATTGTGGTTGCATGAGTTATTAGAATAAATTTGCGCGTGAGTGATACAGACTATGATGTACCTGTGACATCATGAGTTTATTACTGGAGACATCCAGTCAGACATTCTGGCTGTTCATGTCGGTGGTATGTTCCAGTCCCGCCTTCGCTGTGGGTTTCCAGGCGGCGTGGGGTGGTTTCAGTGGGAAATCCGTTGAAAGTGGCGGGTTCAGAAGATCCCACTAGCGGCCAATGATGGGCCGTCTCCCGTCACTGAGAAACACATCGCCGTTAGGCTAATGAATCCTGCCCAATAGCAGACAGGCAGCGCCCAGAGGAGGTGTAATCCACTCAGTCAGCCACTTGGTACGTATTGTGCAGCCCGGGGGTTTGCTCACGGCATGGGAATGCCCCACAATGGGAAATCCCATTGACCGGCTGGTGTAACGGGGAACCCGCTGGCGGGCTGAGGCAGAAATGTGACACGGCGGGACGGTACATCGCGCCCCCCTGTTTAGCCCTACTTTTGGTTTTCTGCCCATTAACTGTTCAAGAAGGCAGCAATTAGGGATGGACAATAAATGCTGGCCCAGCCAGCTATCCCACCTCCCATAAATGAATAAAAATAAACTAATCCTCTATCCATGTTAATATAGTCCATTAGACCTTTTCTTGTTTATCAACCTTTTATCTAGCATCTTGTTGAATGCCTCTTGGAAGATTGAGTATGCTTCATCCACTGGTTCCCCTTTATCTACCTAACTGGTTCTCTCCTCAAAAAG
The DNA here is from genome assembly GCF_902713615.1 of Scyliorhinus canicula. Classification (NCBI taxonomy): domain Eukaryota; kingdom Metazoa; phylum Chordata; class Chondrichthyes; order Carcharhiniformes; family Scyliorhinidae; genus Scyliorhinus; species Scyliorhinus canicula. The sequence continues at coordinate 132,788,731 of NC_052152.1, read as the reverse complement.
CTCTAGTAAATTTATCAAACTCAATTTTCCTTCAGACAAACTATGTTGACTTTGACTGATAATGCAATGATTTCAAAGTGCATTGTTAAGACTTCATTCATAATAGATTCCAGCATTTTCCCAGCAACGGATGTCAGGCTAACTGACCTGTGGTTTCTTGTTTACTCTGTCCCTTCTTTCTTGATTAGCGGGGTTTTTTGTGTCACCTTCCAATCCGTGAGATTATTATAGAGTTCTGGTAATTCATATACAGTCCATCAGTGCATCCACTTACTCTGCAGGTACAATTTTAGAGCCCATAATGAAGGACATTAGGCCTTGGAGATTGTTGGATTTTAAACCTCTTAGTTTCTCCAATATATTTTCTCTGGTGATATTGATTGCCTTAATTCTTCACTCCTATTAGTGCATACAGGTCCCTCCTGTTTGTTCCCTGTTTATTTCCTTATTTCCCTTTCTTTTACCTTTGCTATTACGATTTTGATCCATGGATGAGTAATGGACCTGTGACTTTGGCTTTAATTTAAGCAGAGGATTGTGGCTGCAGGAGACATCAGTGATGACTTGGATTGATTGATGTGCCTGGTGGCCAATGAATGGGTCCAGGAGGCTATTCCCAACCCGGTAACAGGTGGTGATTGGCTATTACCTCACTGGAGTGTTTATCAGAGCCACGAGGTTCCATTGTAGTTTCACTTTTGATTCTTCAGACTACATAGAGGAATCTAACAAACTCATTCCAGGAATATCCAGTTAACTCTCACCAACAGGGCGTTGTGAAATAACTCTCTCTCTCTTGAAAAGGCTGTGCAAGCAGAATCCAGAATCTGATAACTCTATCTCTTTTCAAACAAGAGACTGATGTGAAGCAGAGACAAGAATCTGATAACTCTCTCAAAAAACAGGTTGATGTGAAGCCAGAGGCCTTTCCTGGAAAAGCTATGAATAAGGTATACTGCTGAACTACAAGATCATTGCATTCTGCAGACCAGAGGCTTCAAACCATACTCATACTGTGAAGAGAGTGCACTGAAGAACTCGCCAACTGAAGCAAGGGCCCTTATCTTTTAACCTTAATACTTACTATATTTTCAGTCATTCCATCCCCTCTGTGCGTATCTGTTGTGTGTGTATGGGAAGAGAGTGGGGCAGTTAAGTGGGGGAGGGTCAGATGTTAAAGGACATTTAACAAACTGCATATTTCAGATTTGTTCTAGTTATAAATAAACAATAATTGTGTTTAAACTTACAAACCCGGTGACTATAATTATTGGGTGCCAAGGGTTTCAGGCATTTTTACACAAATTATTGGTTAATTCACTTGTGTTCACTGTGCTGTGCCTCCAGTGCACGTGGGGCTGGAATTGACCACACACTTGTCCAGCAATGTAATTTGTGTCATCCATTGTGAAGACAGACACAGAATGTCTGTTCATTGACTACCATTTCTTCAATCCCCATGATAACCTCTCCTGTCTCTGCCTCTAAGGGACCAACTTTTACTTTAGCTACTCTCCTCCTTTTTCACACAGTTGTAAAAACTCTTGCCATCAGTTTTCCTGTTCCTTGTTAGTTCACTCTCATTTTATTTTTCCACTTTAATTAAAACTTTGGTTGCCCTTTGCTGCTTTGTAAAATATTCCCAATCCTCAGGCTTCCAACTGTGCTTTGCAAAATTATAAATCACTCTTTTAATTTAATATTACTATTAACAGTGAGCTGTAGATTGATCTTCCTTCCTGGGGTTTTTTAATTAAGCAAATGAATATTTATTTAACATTTTGAATTATTTATTCAAATGCTTCCCCTCTGTTTATTTACTGTCATATTTAGAATCATAGAATCATATAGTACAGAAGATGACCTTCAGCCCATCAAGCTTGCACTGGCAAAAAAAAAATGCTCTAATCTACATTGATCCCACTTCTCAGAACGTGGCCCATAGCCTTGAATGTTATGACATTGCAAACTCATCCAAGCACTTTTTAAAGATTGTGAGGTTCCCTGCCTCAACTACCCTCCCAGGCAATGCACCCTCTGGATGAAAAGGCTTTTCCTCCAATCCCCTCTTAACCTCCTGCCTTTCACCTTAAAATCATGCCCCCTCATTATTGACCATTCAACTAAAGGGATGGCTGCTTTCTCTCCGTCGTACCCATGCCCCTCATAATTTTATATACTAGGGGCTGGTTTAGCACAGTGGGTTAAACAGCTGGCTTGTAATGCAGAACAAGCCCAGCAGCGCCCGCTCAACTCCTGTACCGGCCTCCCCGAACAAGGGACGGGATGTGGCGACTAGGGGCTTTTCGCAGTAACTTCATTGAAGCATACTTGTGACAATAAGTGATTATTATTATCAGATCCCCCCCCCAGCCTACTCTGCCTTAGCCAACTCTTCCCACATATCTATGTAATTGTCTTTGTTCAAGTTTAAAATCTTGTTTCGCAGCAAAGTAAATTATACATTGAATGAAACAGCATAAATGGAGGTTATTCAGCACAACAGACTGTTCTGGTTTTTGAAAGAGCCATAGATCACCATCCCATTCTTCTCCGTAGCTGTTGGTGAAGAATCAATCTTTACTCAGTTTTGGAGTTATTCACAAAATGAAACATTACAAATATATATCTCCTAAATTTGCAACCTGCAACCAATGCCTGTGTGTCTTTGTACTATTTTGGTTCAACCAATTAAAATAAATTAAGCGAACCAAGGGACAAGTCAAAAGAGGTGTCCTGAAAGGAACACGGCATCAAACAACAGCAAATGGAAAGAAAACTTAAAATAGCAAACCAAAATGTAATTTAAAGGGGGTGATCTAACACCTCAGTCGCCACCGTACCCACTGGGCACGGAAGGGCTCGATTGTGCTGGTAGACACCACATGCTGCCTCTCTAGGGACACTCAGCCATGGATACAGCCACGGTAGAGGGGCAGATAGTTTGGCTGAATGACCCCCTCGAACACCTGCTGTTTATGGCAAGTTTGGGTAGGCCCAGGAGCAGGTTCAAGAGGAAGCCGTCCTCCTTCCACATCCATCATCGCACCGGGTGCCCACAGATCAGGAGCGTAGGGTAGAAGTACAAACAAAACTGTAAGAAATGATTTTAAAAATGACATAAAAAGGGAGTGCAGTCTATTACAACTTATATACATGTGATACACGGACTCCACAAGGCAGCAGAGAATCCAGGCATCTTGGGAGTCCATGAACCCTGCATTGTATGGTTTAATGGACCTGCTGCGTGCATTGCACTCTCCCCCGATGGTAAGGGGGAGGACCCTTGCATAGAGAGAAACCTCCACCGGTGACCTCTACCAACGGACAGCAACAAGGCACACCAAGACATGTCCGGGTCTTGGGCAAGGGCAAGGCAGTGAAAGGTGTGCAACAGCAACCCCCACAGGAAACCCCTTTGTGCCATGCTAAAGGAATGTGTCTTCATATGTGCTCAAGTAATTATCCAATGAATGTGCCCTTCATGTGTGTACGCTTAACGTCAATTTATACAGTTAGCATATATGCAAGTTTCTCCTTTTCGCATATTTATCCAATATTGAAATTTACCGTTGTGGTAGTCGGTATTAGGGGTATTACGGTACCCAGGTTAAGGCTGTAAAACCATTGGTGTGGGAGGTACCTGAGACAGCAAGATCTTTGCTGAAGCTGCTGGTTCCGCCCAGTAAGGCAGAGTATAAGAGTCTGTGTTTCTCCAGCTACTGCATTCTGCACCTGCGCTGCTGGGGGAAACATCTAGTCCAATAAAGCCTTCAAATTGTACTCCAATCTCGCTTCGAGAGTTATTGATCGTGCATCAACCATTGACACTGTTTCTACCACCCTTCACACAATCCAGATCATAACAAATCATTGCGTGAAAATATCTGCTCAACTCCCTCAATCTGCCAATTACCTTCAATCTGTCTCCCTCGGTTACCAGCCCTCCTGCCAATGGAATCAATTTCTCCTTATTCACCCTATCAAAAGCCGAGAGCATTGTTCGAACAGAGTATAAAATGGAGGCATTAGAAACTGAGAGCCAATATAGAGCCGGTGAGCAGAGGGTGAGTGGGTGAATGGGATTTGGGACTAATCTGCCAAGATCGAGTGTCATCCCCTGGGTTCTCCCACAGAGCACTGAACCGGTAAATCGCAGCATCTGTCTTTCAGATATCAGGGTGGGTGAAACTGGCTTGCAGCAGCAGTGTAGAAATGGATGATGACGAATTGGCAGGCCCTTCCACATCGCATTTGATATGGTTCCCAGAAAGCACCAATTCAGCCACCAGGCATTTTCCCTCATGATTATGGATGTAGTAATCACACTGCCCCTCGACTGCTGAAGTTTGCCGATTTTTCTCCTCGCCTTGTGCTGAAGGTGCTGACACTTTCTGCAATGTGGTTTTTATTTAAGGTCTAATATCCTCGTCTCAAACAGCCACCCTTCCTAACGGAGCCTCGACCGAGATCATTTGCAGACCGCTGGACCCCAGAGGCAGTCACATCGGAGCCCAGTGCCGACCCCACCTGATCCTCCTGGACGTACAATTTCCAGCAGGGTTTTTGTGAAGCTGTTGGGAGTAGTTGGGGGCAGTGGGGAACCTGGTGAAATTGTGGGGGGGGGGGGGGGGGGGGGGGTTGAGCAGTGATGTTAGGGCTGATGGCTAATGGTTGTTCCTCGCTAGTCTTAGGGGCACTGAGGCCAATTGTGTGACTGTTGTGGCACAGACCAGGGAAAGGACTTGGGAGCTAGGCTGTTAGGGTGTTAAACTAGGCTGTCTCCTTATGGCGGGGGAGGGGGGGAGGCAATTACAAATTTCTGATCAATCTCCATCCCCACATCTGCATTATATTCAAATCCAATCCATTCCTTTGCTTAGATCTTTAATAGGTGTGGTGCTTCAGACTATATAAAAACCCAGAGAATCCAAAGGTGTACACTGCTGACTGTAGCAAAATGAGGATCCTGTGCCAAATTTGCCGAGACATATATACTTGGGGCATATAGAAGACAGTATTCAAACAGCCTGGCAATTCATTACCGTAGAGGGCTGTAGAAGGTGGCTCGTTAAGTGTGTTCAAGGCTGAGACAGACAGTTTTTTAACCAGTGAGGGAATCAAGTGTGATCGGACTAAGGCGGGAAAGTGGAGTTGAGGATGATATCAGATCAGCCACAATCTCATTGAATGGAGGGGGAAAGTCGAGGGGCCAAATGGTCTACTGCTCCGACATGTTATGGGTCAGGATTCTCCATTGTGAGTCCACCCCACTATGGCTGGTAACGAGGCTGACGGATTTGGCGCTCAGTCAAATCTCCAATTCACTACAGCGGGATCGGAGAATCCTGCTGCCGAGAAGGAATGCAGTATCCCGGCAATGGCCTTCTGGTCTTATGGCATATACTAGCATTTTTTATATTACCATGGAGTGGTACCCACATCACTATTCCTTGAACACCCTATCATATGTACTGTCTGCCCCTAAAACACCTACTATGCAATAGGACTAGAGGTGATCTGAATAAACCTCTCATCCTCCCACTCTGTGAAACATAAAGAGACCGATTAATATTATTTTACTCAGGTTCTCCCCCCTTCTCTCCTGAAGCTTCCAACTCTCAGCCATGGGGCTTTTACTCAAATGTATTTATGGGATGCCTGAGAAATTATTTATTTATTCTAACTTGCTGAAGGCTGATGGCTTGAACGGCTGAGCTGAAGAGAAGCGCAAGAACTTGTGTTCATCCAATTCTGACCTCTTTCACATCCCTGATTCCCACCGCCCCACCATTGGTAACCAGAGCGTTCAGCTGCCTGGGGCTCGAAGCTCTGGAATTCCCTCCAGAAACCGCTTCTCCTGTCTACCTCCCTCTCATCCTTCAATAAACTCCTGAAACCAACCATATCTCTTTGACAGGTCCTTACCTGGTTCAATGGCTATTTTTTGTTTGTTTGATTTGAAAGTGCAGATGAAGCTTAAGAAAGCAATTAAGAGAGCAAAGGGGTATATGAGAAAGCTCTGGCTGGCCAAAGTAGGGAAAATCCCAAGATTATCTGTAAGTATATGAATGAGAAGTGGATAACCCGGGAAAGAGGAGAACCCATTTGGGACCACAGGGAAATCTGTGGATGGAGCCGGAGGACATTGGTAGGGTTTTGAAAGAATACTTCACATCTGTCCTCACCCAAGAGAATAAGGAGGTAGGTTTCGAAATCAGGGAGAAACTGTGAGATTCTTGAGAAAATTGTCCTAGAGATATTGGAAATGAGGCAGGCTTAAAAGTGGTCAAACCTTCAAGTCCTGAAGAATTGTATCCCAGGACGCTGTGAGTTCTGCCCGCCCCGCCGATTCCCGGAGAATCCCGCCCCAGTAGTATGGAAACAATGGGGGCGGGATTCTCCCAAACCCAGCGGAGCGGGGGGTCCCGGCGGGACGGAGTGGCATGAACCACTCTGGCGTCGGGCCGCCCCAAAGATGCGGAATCCTCCGCACCTTCATGGGCTAGGCCGGTGGCGGAGTGGTTTGCGCCCCGCCGGCCGGCGTCGAAGGCCTTTGGCGCCACGCCAGCCAGGGCCGAACGGACTCCGCCAGCTGGCGCGGGTCCACGCATGCGCGGGAGCGTCAGCGGCTGCTGACGTCATCCCTGCGCATGGGCAGGGGGGGCTTCACCTTCGCGCCGGCCATCGCGGAGGCCTACACGACCGGCGCGGAGGGAAAGAGTGCCCCCATGGCACAGGCCCGCCCACGGATCAGTGGGCCTGGGCCACCGTGGGGGCACCCCCTGGGGCCAGATCACCGCGTGCCCCCACCCAGGACCCCGGAGCCTGCCCGCGCCATCTGGTCCCACCGGTAAGGGACCTCCCTCGTCCAATTTACGCCAGCGGGACCTGCATAGAACGAGCGTGACTTCAGCCCATCGCGGCTCGGAGAATCACCAGGGGAGCCCGCTGACCAGCGCGGCGTGATTCCCGCCCCTGCCAAATCTCCGGCGCCAGAGAATTCAGGCCCCCCCCCCCCCCCCCCCCCCCGGCAATTCTCCGACCCAGCGGGGGGGTCGGAGAATCCCGCCCTGGGAGAGAATTCTGAAGGGGAGACTATGGGCGCGATTCTCCCAAAACGGGAGAAATCGTAAGGCTGGCGTCAAACCCAGCGCGCCCCTTCCCGACCGGGAACCGATTCTGGTCCCCGGTCGGGGCTAGCAGCCCGACGCCGCAAGCTCCGGCATCACGGGCTTAACGGAATTCGTTAAGCCCGCTTGCTGGAGTTAGCGCCGGCTGACGCGTCATATGACGTCAGCCGCGCATGCGCAGATTGGAAGACTCCAACCCCCGCATGCGCGGATGACGTCATCGCGTATTTGCGCGAAACCCGCACATGCGCGGGCCGGGATGCCCCTCAGCCGCCCCGCGAATGGATACTGCGGGGCGGCGGAAGGACAAATAGTGCGCGGGCATCGGGCCCGCTGCCAGCGATCGGTGTCCACCGATCGCGGGGCCCATGGCAACTGCCGTGCCAATCGGTGCCATGGTTATAAAAAGCGAGTTGTTCCCGCCGTTTTTACGAACGGCCAGACCAGGTGGGTTTGCCGTTCGTAAAAACAGCGTAAAGGGCTGGGACTTCGGCCCATCGAACAGCTGTGAATCGCTGCCGGCCGTAAAAAAAACGGTGGCAGCGATTCGTGTCGGGAGTTGGGCGGGGGGGGGGGGGGGGGGGGGGGGGGGGAATAGCGGGAGGGCGGGAAAAATGTCGGGAAGGCCCTCCTGCTATTCTCCGACCCGTCGTGGGGGGCGAAGAATCGGGCCCCATGTCTCCAGTTGGAGAGGCACCTTTTGATCAGGAATAGTTAACATGGCTTTGTCAGAGGGAGGTCATGCCTAACAAATGTGATTACATTTTTGAGGAGGGTAACCAGGTGTGTAGATGAGGGTAGTGCAGTTGATATAGTTTACATAGATTTCAGCAAAGCCTTTGACAAGGTCTCACATGGGACACATATAAAGAAGGCAAATGCACATGGCATACAGGTTAACTGATAAAGTGGATTCAAAATTGGCTTAGCTGTAGGAGACAGATGGTGATGGAAAGCGGCTTCTTTAGTGACTGGAAGCCAGTGTGCGGTAGCGAATCACAGGGAGCCATGCTGGGTCCCCTATTATTTGTCATTTATATAAATGATATAGATGACTATGTTGGGGGTAGAGGGGGGTGGGTTGAACCAGTAAGTTTGCGGATGACACAAAGATTGGCCAGGTGATTAACAGTGAGGTTGGATTTCAGGAAGGTGCAGACTGGATGGTCAATGGGCAGAAAAGTTTGTCCATATATCTCTGAAGGCAGAAAGGCAAGTTAATAGGATGGTGAAAAAGACATATGGGACACTTGCCTTTATCAATCGAACCATGGATTACAAAAGCAGGGAGGTCATGTTGGAATTGTATAGAACTTTGGTGAGGCCACAGCTCGAGTATTGTGTGCAAGTCTGGTTGCCACATTATAGGAAAGATGTGATTGCACAGGAGAGGGTGCAGAGGCA